>NW_027555847.1:257116164-257300204 GCF_003287225.1 Phascolarctos cinereus
GAAAATTTTGGCAACCCCTCTCTAACAATAGCAGAGTGGTCAGTCCAATGTTTCTCTCCAATAAGGAATCAAAGTCTCCCTTGGAGATTAAGAGGGATAACAGGGAGGTGATTTAAAGAGGGGAACTAAGAAGAAAATAAAGCTCATTAATCAAATTCTCCCACCGGGAACATGCAAAGATATTCTCAGCTTATTGTTGCAGGGCCACATGGAAATGGGATCATGCAGAGATACATTTTTCCTCCTTCCAGCTACATGTGACTCATCACTGAGTGGACTCTCCATCATTGATAACTGACTCAAAAAAGTTGATGATTCAGGATGGCATACCAGGAAGAAGGGCATGCTTTTAGTTGGCAAATGGAGCTCTTGGAGGTAGCTCTCAAGAAGACAATGGTGACTCCAAATAGGGATTAGAGGAAGGAAGAGTCTTTCACTGTCTCATCATAATAGCAAGGCCCTCCAGGCTCTCCCTCCAGGAGTGTAGAATATGGTCTCAACTGATGAAATTTATACCGAAGACCTAAACCTACCCTACTTCTCCTTTTGTGTTTCCTTTTCTTTAACACAGACCTTGTGAATACTGAAAAATGCCTAATTTAAAACTATCACTCTTTGCAGATTATACAGTGTGTACCATACACTTAGAAAATCTTTGAGAATCAATTAAAAAAACTATTTGAAGCAATAACTGAACCAAAATTCCAGCATATTACAAAACCCCACATAAATCATCTACATTCTTACATATTACCAAGAAAGCCCAGCAGCAAGATATAGAGAAATTCCATTAAAAATAACTGTAGACAGTATAAAATATTTGGGAATCTACCTGCCAGGACAAATCCAGGAATTATGTGAATATAATTACAAAACATATTTCACACAAATAAAGATAGATCTGAACACTTGAAAAAGTATTTATTGCTCATGAGTAGGCCAAGACAATATAATAAAAAAATGACAATTCTACCTAAATTAATTCACTTGTTCAGTTCTATACCAAACTGACAAGGTTTTCTTTTTTTCACTAGAGCTAGAAAAATAATAACAAAATTCATCTGGAAGAACAAGAAACCGAGACTGTCTAGGGAGTCAAGGTGAAGGAAGGTGGCCTAGCAGTATCAGATCTCAAACTGTATTACAAAGAGATAATCATCAAAATCTGGTATTGACTAAGAATGAAAATGGTGTATCAGTGGAATATATAGTAGTAAATGACTATAGTAATCTAGTGCTTGATAAACCCAAAGATCCAAACTTTTGGGACAAGAGAACTACTCTTTGACAAAAAAAGAATGCTGGGAGAACCTGGAAAGCAGTTTGACAGACTAGATATAGACCAATATTTCACACCATATATAAAAGTAAGGTCATAATGGGTACACGATTTAGACATAAAGAGTGATATCATAAGCAAATTAGGGGAGTATGAAAAATTTCACCTGTCAGATCCATGGATAAGGGAAATATTTATGACTGAACAAAAGATAGAGAGGATCTTGGAATGTAAAATGGATAATTTTCATTTCATTACATTACATTAAAAAAGGTTTTGCACAAATAAAACCAATGCAGCCAAGATTAGAAGGAAAACTGGAAACTTATGGAAGGGGAAATTTTTAATAACACGTTTCTGTGATAAAAGAATCATTCCTCAAATATATAGAGAATTGAGACAAATTTATAGAAATGCAAATCATTCCCCACTTGATAAATGATCAAAGGATATGAATGGGCAGTTTTCAGGGGAAAAAAATGAAAGCTATCTACAATGATATGAAAAAATGCTCTAAATCACTATTGATTAGAGAAATGTACATTTTTTGGGGTTTTTTTGGAAGAAATGTACATTAAAACTACTTTGAGGTACCATCTCACACTTATCAGAATGTCTAATGTGAGAGAAAAGGAAAATAAAAAATGTCAGAGGGGACATGGAAAAATTGGGCTATTAGTGCACTGTTGCTCAAGTTGTGAACTCATCCAGCCGTTCTGGAGAGCAATTCAGAACTATGCCCAAAGGGCTATCAAAGTGTACATACCCTTTGAACCAGTATAGTTCTACTAGGTATGTATTCCAAAGAGAATGGGCAGCTATGTGATGCAGTGTACACAGCTCCAGATATGGAATCAGAAAATCTGGTGTCAGACACATATGGTCTCAGACACTTCGTATCTATATGACCCTGGGCAAGTCACTTAACCCTTATTTGCCTCAGTTCCTCATCAAAATGTGGGCAATGTAGAAGGAAATGGCAACCCAGCCCAGTGACTTTGCCAAGAAAATCTAATGGACAATGTCCATGGGGTCACATGGAGTCTGATATAACTGAACAAACAACAACAACAAATCTCAAAAAGATCAAAGAAAAAGGAAAAGGATTTCTATGTACAAAAATATTTATACTTCTTTTATATTATAGCTGTTTTGTGGTTACAAAGAATTAGAAATTTACTGGACACCAGTCAATTGGGGGATGGATGAATAAATTATGCTATATAATGTGATGGAGTACTATTATGCTATAAAATATGACAAGGGAGAGAATTTCAGAAAAACCCCACAAGTCTTATATGAACTGAGGCAGATTAAAGTGGGCAAACCAGGAGAATATCATCCACAGTAACAGCAATATTGTAAGATGATCAACTGTGAATGGCTGAGCAATTCTCAACAATAGAATGATCCAAGACAATTCCAAAGGGTTTATGATGAAAAATGCTGTCCACCTCCAAAGAAAGTACTGATAGAGTCAGAATGCATATTGAAGCATATTTTTCACTTTTTTCACTTTTTTTTTGCAATGTGGAAAATATGGAAAGATGCTTTGAATAAATTCATATGTATAATTTACATCACATTTCTTACCTTCACAATAAGTGGGAGGGTAGGGTAAGAGGGAGAGAATTCAGAACTCAAAAATTAAAAAAAAGCTAAAATAAATAATAAGAACTTTAAAATACCTGAAAAAGGTTCTTTAAAGACTTGGTAGGTACTCATATTTTGGAAAGTGGTAAGTATTCATATTTTCCCATTAATTGAAGTCATACAACTCCTGTGGACTTAAGTTATAATGTATATGGGCAACATTAATACCTCATACGTGTATTTTGGAAATGTATTGTAAATGGACAATGAGTAGACTTTAAAGTTGAGGAGCAAGAAAATTCAAATCTGTATTGTGTATAAGAAATTGCAGCATTTTCAGTAATTCTAAGATACTTGATGATACAAAATCACTTGTCTTCAACACAACTAATTCTTTCAGTGAATTATGTGACTGTAAATATGATATTATAATAACAAAATAATTAAAATTCCAGGTAACCCAAAAGAAAGTAGCAAGACATACAGTGACTTCTGTGAGAATATATGACTGCATTTTCTATGTATGTAGAAAAAAGGTGGATTGCTCATGTAGTGAGACTAAGAGATTGCAGGAAATGTACAGTCCAAGTAGTACAATGGTACCTCCAGACACTTAAAGAACAAGAGAAAGCTATACAGAATGTTGGTTAAATAATCCATGGAAGAATTATGGAAGTACCAAAAAAGAACTGAGCACAATGAGAGGATTCAGAAGTGCATTGGTGGAGGGAGTGCCCACACAAATAAAATGACAAGCAAATTATAGGCAACTAAGTGATGAAGTAGACAGATTGCTGCTCCTGGAGTCAGGAAGAACCAAGTTCAAATAATGCCCCACATTTGTTAGCTTTGTAACTTGGGCGAGTTGTTAAACCTCTGCTTCAGTTTCTTTAAGTATGTAATGAAGATAATAATATTATCTATTTTCCAGGGTTATTTTGAGGAACAAATGAGATGGCATTTATAAAGTGCTTAGCATAATCCCTGGCAAATGGTAGGCTCTACATACATGGTCACTATTATTATTGTTATTATTATTATTTACTAACATTATTTTATTTTTTAATTATGTTACATTATTGTGTTACATTACTATTTTATTTATTATATTATACAATTAAATTATAAAATACATTAATTATAATACATATAGTAATGATTATTATTTTATAAGGTGTATTAATTATATAAATTATATTGATTGTATTAATTATATTATACAATTCTATTGTATACAATTAAATAATTAATTATATTAGTTTTAATACATATAATAATGATTATTATTAAATCATCATAATTCATTATATATCAATGTGACATTTGATGGGTAAAATCACTATACAATTTTCAGAGTCAATTTGGTGGAATAGAAGCATATATTGGTGGACTTAGAATCAAGAAAAACTTAGCTAGAATTCTGCTTCAGATATTTACTAGCTCTGTATCCCTGGACAAGAAATTCAACTTCTAAGCTTCTGTTTCCAAATCTGTGAATGGGGATAAAAATCTTAGCTACCTCATAGAGGTAGCTAGATGCCTGAGTGAATAGGGTGCTGGGCCTGGGTTCAGGAAGACCAGAGTTAAAATTCAGATTCACGTACTTAGAAAAAAAAAACAATTTAAATGTCATGGAGCTACAATAAGGATTACACAAGACCTAGCACAGCTTATGTTGAAGGACTATAGGTCTTACAATACGATATTCCATAAAGCAAAAGAGCTGGCATTATGACCAAGAATAACTTACTCAATAAAGTTAAGTATAAACCTGAATAAAACAAAAATGGACACATCATGAACTTAAAGACTTTCAGGTTTTTGTGACAAAAACTCCAGAACCTGAGGAAAAATTTGACATTTAACATCCAGGAGAAATGTAAGATAAATATTAAAGATGAATTATAATGGACTCAATGAGGTCAAATTCTTTATTTTGCATATGTGAAAATATTAGCAATACTCATATATTGTCATTATTTGGGCAGTTTAAAAGAAAGGCTTGGACTGAGCTGAGTATGATACGGTGATTCTAAAAAAGAAAGTAAAACTGTGTAAGGAGAGATAAAAAAGGAGTAATTATCTCATAAAAATGAGACATAAAAGCAAAAAAAATGATATAGAAGAAGCTAGTAGCAGGGCAGGTAGTGCTAGAACCTTACTCAGGAATGGGATGCACCAACCTACCCACACACATACCCATATACATATATACACACACATACACATATACATGTCTAAATTCAGAAAGGAAAAAAAGAGGGGAAGGGGATAAAGTTGGGGATAAGGAAAGGATGCAATGGATAGGTTAAGGAATAAGAGGGCAAGGTAGTGGGTAGAAGTAAAGCAAAGGAATTAGGATAAATAAGGTGAGGAAGAGTGAGAAAAAAAGGAAGGAGGAAAATACACAAGTTATTATAGCTTAGAACATGAATGGGATGAATTCACCCACAAAAAGGAAATGGACAGCAGATGAAAATTTTGAATTCAACAGTATGTTGCTTTCAGGAAACATATAACAATGAGAGACATATACAAATTAAAAATAAAGGACAGGAGTAGAATTAATTATGTGGGGGGAAAAGCAGGGATGTTAATCATGCACTTAAAGTTAAAATAGATTTAATCAAAAGTGAAGAATAGAGAAACTATACTATGTGTCAGCAATATTACTCAGTGTTGTTTTAGACTATTTAAAATACTTAGACAGTATAAAATACCTAAGCATATACCTGCCAAAACAAACACAGGAACTATATGAATGCAAACACAAGATACTTTTTACACAAATAAACTCAGAAATAAATAATTGAAGTAATATTTGTTATTCATGAGTAGATAAAGCCAATATAATGCTTAAAATGGAAATTTTACATAAATTTATTCAATGTAATCTCAATTAAACTACTAAAATGTAATTTACTGAGTTAGAAAAATAATAGCAAAGTTCATTTGGAAGAGCAAAAGATCAGGAATATCAAAGAAACTAGGGGAAAAAAAGAAGATAGAGGAAGTAGACTCAACAGTATCAGACCTTAAACTATAATGGAGAACATTGTTAAAGTGTAAAAACGATAATTTCGATTATTTCAAATTAAAATTTCTCATATAAATAAAACCTACGTAGCCAAGAATGGAAAAAATGCAGAAAATTGGTGGTGGTGGGGGGACTTTCATAGACAATCTCTCAGATAGAGTGCAATTGGGTTGGAATATTATTGTTTTATAGGAAATGAAGAGTTGGATAATTTAGAAAAAAAACTTGGAAAGACTTGGACCTATGAAGGAAGATGCTATCCACCTTAAGTGAAACACAGAACTGGTGGAAATTAGCACAGTATGGTCTTACATATATGCATATGAGTGTGTATGTGTATATATGTGTATGTTTATAAATATCTATGTATATGTATATACACACACATACATACATACACATGCATACATACATACACACATACATACATAATGCTTAATCCTTGCCTTCTTTAGGGTGGTAGGGCAGAGGGAGGGAAAAACAAAGTAAAAAGTGCATCAGAGAACAAAAGAAAACCAACATGTAAGGAAAGAAATAATGGGCAGCTTTGAAAACAATATATAACATTTAATGTGTAGGTTTTCTTGAAATGGAAATTTCTTTTTTTATATTGAATCCTTTCTTATGATCTACTTTTTACATGATAATGTTTTTTTCTTATTTTTTATTTGTTTCAAATAAAAAGATATGAAAAAGAAAAAAAATAACTTTAGTTGGCTATATAAATGATGGCTATTATGTTATTTTTTAAATTCATGTTTGTAACTAAAATAGCTAAAATTCCAAATACATATTGCTTTTAAAATTAAATCCACTAGATGTTTAGTTTGGAAGAACGTATGAGATTAAATGAATATTTATTTTAGTGATGCTTGTTTTGGCTTTTTGCTGCTTCTCCAGATATAAAAAAATTAATCTATTGAACTGGAGATATTAACCTCCCAACAATTTCAATGTTTCTTCCATTTTATTAAGTAAATTAAAGAGTCACCCACTCATTTGCTTGATGTAAAATTAAGCCCAAAGTAAAAAAGTAAATGTCATTTTGAAATCTATAGTTTGTAACTCCTTGAAATACAATTTACTAATATCCCTGTGTCATGAAAAATAATTCAGGCAATATCAAACAGCACACAAAAAACTTTTTCTTAGTATTTTAATTTTTTTCCTCTTGATTATTATGAAATTGAAATCCATTAAAAATCCAACACAAAACAAAACATGAAATTTCCTTATATAAATAATGGAAAAAATGTACTATATGTGAAACTGTGAATCTCTACGACTTGTAACTTATTTTTGCTGTTGATTTTATATATTTCAAATTTAACAAAGAAGTTTCTACTATGGTTTTAATAAAAAATTAAATCAAATTGATTCTTGTCAAAATAGATATTTTAAGGGAAATATTTAAGCTACCATAGGTTTTTAATTTTTAAAAACAAAATGTTCCATACTATTTTTAAAGAAATATTTCATTTTTTTATGTTTTATCTAATCCAGTAATATATTTACATGCTAATATAACAAAAATTACTTCATTAAGATATATCAATTATTACGTAAATTGAAGACACAATTACATCATAATTATTAAACATTGCTTAACATGATTATTATAGAAGCATAGCTCCAAAAATCTCTTGATAAACAGATTAATCACAACAGCATCTCCATTTTATGATTTCCATTGGTTTTTATTTCAGTGTTATTTCTATTGTGTACTGGGAAAAACTATTTTAGAAGAATAATTAAAGTAGTTAACTTAATTTGTTATCAAATTGAGACAAAATTTATTAAGCTAAAAATATAAATTAACAAATTTTGAATGAAATTTTACCTTATAAATCTGTATGTTTTGGTTTAAATTCTACTTTACTAAAAGCATTTAAAATATTTGGGCAAGATCAAGGCAACTGAAATGATCTGGTAAGGAAGAGCACTTCAATTCTGCTTTTGCTTGCATCCAGTAATTAATGAGTTGAGGAGTGTCAGTCAGGAACTAAAAGATTTTGCTTTCAGAATTTCCCTCAAATTCACAATACCTCTCCTTCTTATTCTTCTATTCCCACGTTCACTGACACACCTGTTATCCACATTACCAACAATTCATATTTAGGTTAATGCAACAGTTTCTTGATTTGGTTCCCACTTGTGGGTATTGCAGCAAAAAGAGTTGTCAGAATTGCAGTCAAAGCCTTATAGGGGAAGAATAGGCAGATTTTTAGGGAGGGACTGTGGTGTTCTTACTCATTGGAAATTTTTTTCCTATTGAACTGTGGCATGGGATAAAAGGTTGTTGTTTTCAATTTGGTAAAGAACTGAATGGAAGGAACTCTGATGTAGAAAGCAAGAGATTTACCTGGGCAGTCAATCTCAAAAAGCATTTAATAAGCATTTACAATTTGAAGGGAGGTTCAATTTCTGGTGTCAAGTTGGTTAATCAGACAGCCAAACCACTTCTACCTAGTAAATCCCTAGCACAAAGATTATTGCTCTCTGAGGGTCTGATGGAACTAACCAAACATTTTGTCTCTCGCAAGTTGAGACGTTATTCATTTGTGATGTCATTGGTCTTCTTCAAAAAGGAAGGAAGAATAAACAAAGGATAAACATTGGCCTGTTTTCTTTTTGTTCTTTAATTCTGTTTATAACTTGTATCTTTGAAAATGCTTTCCCTTTATGTGATCAGTCATATTCATTTCGACTTTTTGTCTGTATATCAATTGTATGCAGGGAGAATAATGGAAGTTTCCTATGATTAGCTAGGAATACAAAAACATTACGAACTCTTATTTGAGAGAATCATGTGGTTATGATTTTATTAATATACTTTAACAAACTACCCTAAAGGCAGACATTAAACTAATTCTGATTTAATTAATACAATTTGATAAATTTCTCTAGTCATGAATTAAACTGAATGTGTGCTTTTATTTTCTTCACTACATATTCTAAATAAGTCATTTAGTGAGACAGAGTCAGATAAGTTAGAACACAGTGCCTTGTGCAGAATTTGTGCCCCAGAAGAAGGAGGTAGAGAAACTCCCAAGACCAGGTTAAAACCTCTGGTTTCCCTCCACTTAGAACTTTAGTTATTACACAACTGCATACATTTTCCTAAAAGCACAGGGCTTTCATGTGTATTTGTCTTGTCTGTCTAATTGAATCCTAAGTTCCTGAAGGCCAGGTTCTATGCTAATGATCTGATATTCTCAATATCACTAACCTTAGTGCTGAACAAATATCTGATCGATCAGTTTTAAGTGTTTGGTTTTTATAGGTTGCCTGCTGCTAAATTTAAACAGATCCATTTGGAGTCCTCATTTGTTGTGCATTGTATAGTCGAAATGCTGTGATTCTTCTATAGAATCCATGTTAAAACCTTCTCTCCCATGATCCTGCCATAGCTGGAGAAACAGCAAATATCTTTTTAATCCAATTTATAGATGGAGACTGTAAGAGCTGGAGGGCTCAAATTACTTTGAAGTCTATTCAAATAAGTCAAATGTCATTGAATCCATGTGTTTAGATATTCTCTGTGTTGCAGATAGTTTCAGGTTAGGAACTGAAAAGTGAAAGAAAAAAATTTTCATCTGGCAGTTGTGGTGCTGTGCTTCTAGAAATGTGTGTGGGGTAGAAGGTATATGCTTGAAGAGAATTCATTGAAGTAACTACACCCTCATGACTGTGTTACCCACCGTTGGTGTGAGCAGTACAATTTGTTCCCAGCTCCTCACTTAGGTCCATGATTTTCACTTTAAACAACACTCATGAATCCTACTCCTATCCCATGGCCTTTCTACTGAACCTACCACAGAAGGTGGAACAATGTGACAAATTGCTGAAGGAAATTACTGGGCTCCTTTGCTTGGTATATTCTACATTTGGGAAGCTATAAAAATATGTATAAAATCTATTTTCTCTCTAGCTCTGAGAACTCAACTAGGGATACTTCAAGAGTTTAGCACGTCTAGCTCTGGTTCTTTCTGTGACTTTCACTATTTTCTGTGTTTTTGTCTTTTCCTTACTATAGCCTTCTGAGCCACCTTTAAGGAAATGGAGCATGCATACCAGTAATGGAAGGGTTTGCTGAAATTTTGTCTTCATATCCATTTAGAGACACTAGTTTTCAATAGCAATAAAACAGACATGTAATATGAACTTTAAAGTTAACAAATAAAGTTTGCATAGAAGACTTCTTCTCCCAAGGAGAGGGGAAAGCAAGAATGGAGTGACAATATTGAACTAATTTATCTATCAAGTTCAGCAAAACAAAGATCTATCCAGAATATTTTTGGGGGTCCATGGAGTCAGTTGCTGGACTTACAGATGCAACTATAATCTCTCTTCCATGAAAAACTCATCTCTGGCTTTCTTTGGATCTTTGCTTCTCACTCCCCAACTTCCTCCCTCTGCCCCTATCTTAGTCTATGTTGAGATTGCTGAGTGACCCTAGTGCCTTCTCTCATATCTGTTAAAGACTTGGGGTTGGAGCAAAGCTCAGATTACACCACCCTTTACTCAGCTTCCTGATGGCCTGTGTCTTTTTTGAGGTGACTTCCTGGTTATGTACAGTCATAAAAGATCCTACACATGTAGCGTCTGAGCTCATATGATTTTGTAGTTTGGGTACTTCAGGTCTGCTACAGATGAGGTGGCCTCATGACTTCCAACTTAGGTTGAGGGAAAGGCTCTGTAAATATGGAGATCGGGTGATCAGCTGGCCCTACTCCAGCACCTGGTAGAAAGGGACCTTCTGCTCATTTAAGGAGAGTCTTCACAATGAAACAAGGAATAGTTTCCAAATCAGACTGAATGATTAGCTTGTGGGGTGCTGGAAGAGGCTCCCATATAGTTTAAAGAAAGTGCCAAGCCCAATATGTCCTAGTTGTTGTTGGGCTTAAAGAATTGAACTCCAAGTATAATAAAACTGAAAAGTACTGGTTTAGGCCATTCAGCAACTAGTGACAAGTGCTAATGTGTTTTAGGGACTATGTAATGAAAACCAAGGGCAGTTAATGGAACTAGTGTCTGCACAAGTGAAAGAATGCCTCTTGAATACAGTAGGGATTGAAAGACAACGAAATGAGACTGGGAATGAGAGTCAAAGTGAGAGAGAAAAAGAGAGAGACAGAGACAAAGCAGAGACAGGGGGAAAGAGAGACAGAGACAGACAGACAGAGATAGAGACACACAGAGAGACAGAGAGACAGACAGAGACAGAAAGAGGCAGAGAGAAAGAGAGATATTTATTAAGCTGTTACTATGTTCTATGTACCAGATGAATCCAAGGAAAGCAAATAGCAATGCAATCCCTGACCTTGGATTCTAGTGGAAAAACAAAATACAGGAAAAAAAAGTAGAAAGAGTGGTGATAAGCAAACTGTAGCATGTCTTAGAGCTGCAGGGGAAATGGTAAGAAGGCCTAGGAAAATCAAGGTAAGAAAAAGCAAAAAGTGACTTAGAGCTGAGAGACCCAAGAATCTTAAAGTTCAGATTAAGGAGTAGGAAGAAAGTGACAATGATGATCTGAGGAGAAGGGGCTTTCTAGGAAGGTATTGAGTACCAGAATTAAAAGTAGAACTCAGATTGTCTGATTCCAAATTCAATGTTCTTCCCACTGCAAAATCCTGCATGCCAAACTTTAGTTCTGACAAAAATTCTGACAGTAATAACATTGTCAAGATAAACATATGACAAGCAAAGTTTTTAGTAATTAATATAGAATAAGAGAAAAACATTAATTAATGCTCCCTTCAGAGGAGTACTTACATGCTAAATATTGGGTCTAATGTTAGAGCTTTTTTTTTTTTTCCAGGTAGACTATCCCTGGTAATAAACAGGAATCTATGCCTTTGGCATACATATTATTATTCCAAAGTCAACTTTGGTTTTGGAGTCTTGATCCTGTTCCATAATTTCTATTGGTGGCTCACACTTCTGGCATATTTTGCTAGTATTTGGCAAAAAAAAAAAAGGAAGAAAAACAACTGCCCTTACATTGTTTAAATATATTGTTTGATTATTTAATAGTGTTTGTTTAGTTTTATTTTCTACAATATTTGCAGCAAATTCAAATCTGTCATGCTTTTCAATTTGAGTCGCCTCAATTCTAATGTCAGCTGTCAATCTTCTGATTAATGAATGCTACCTACCAAAGGTTCGCCACTAAGAAAAACCTTTGTTTTAAATTATTCTTCAGTACCTAATTTATTCATTCAACAAATATGTATTGAGTGTCTGCGGTGTGCAAGGTAAGATGTTGTTAAGTTTTTGTTATCCAAACTTCCTTTCTTTCCCTCTGCCAAGGTTGTGGAAGTCTCCTACCATGATCTTCTGAGATCATGAGCTTCGAAAGACCCACCTGGGATCTGGATCTAGTGGTTGATGAAACCTAAGTATAACAATAGCTAGTGTACACCTGACCACACCCTTTCAACCTAGCTATTTTTTGACCTGCCGCCTTCTCATCTTGCCCATTTTCTGACTTTGTCTCTGCACATACATTTCTCCTTGTCCATCTTCACTCCTCCCTTTCCTCAATCCCACCTGATTTCTACCTCTTATCCTGGGAAGAACAATTAACTAAATAATTTTGGGAATAATATATCACTCGACTGTCTTATGACTACACTCACCATCCCTTAGATTCCCCAGACCAAAATACCTTTCCTGGCTTCCATTCTCCTATTTGCATTTTCACTATATATGAAGATTCAAGCTATTTGAATCCAGGGACTGCTTCTTCCCTGCATTTGCATACCCAGTGCCCAGAAGAGCATCTGACAATAAGTGCGTAACATTTTTTCCTTCACTCATTGCTTATTTTATTCAGTTAAGTTAATGTAATAAGATTTTAAGTTCACACTTTTTCTTTAAATGGAATATAGATTTCCATGCTTACTAAATATTGACATTTTTATACTAACCTTAACACTGGGTAGCTTTGAAAATATTTGGTTCTATTTTATCTGACCATAATTGAACATAGGGTTCTAAATTTGAAATGATTTTAAAGTTCTGAGAGCCATAAATTGGAATATTTTATAGATTATGTTTGTGTATTAGAGGAGGAACAAGAGAATGGCACAGTGGCAATAGAGGGGGCAGCTTAATTGATCACAGACACAATCTCACCAGGATAGGTGGAGTATTATTCCCATTATAGATTAGCTTTCACCTCCATAGAGAATGGAGTCAGGGGGTAGGGCATGGGGATCAAGAACTCTGGAAGAAGTATTCCAGGGCACTAAGAAGGCCCTCAGCATGATGGCTTGGGAGTGATGCCCTTGAAGGCAGCATAGGCTCATAGAAGACAGTCAAAGTGAGGTAGAAGGAAAATAGCTACTGTGTGATGGAAATGTACTCCACTGATGTTTATTTTTTTTTATTTCAAGGCAACTGGGGTTAAGCGACTTGCCCAGGGTCACAGAGTTATTAAGTGTCAAGTGTTTAGTATGAGGCCAGATTTGAACTCAGGTCCTCCTGACTTCAGGGCTCATGCTCTATCCACTGTGCCACCTAGCTGCCCCTACTGATGTTTAATTTTGAGTCAAACCTAACTTGGCTGATGTTTATGACAGCTCCATCTATTCTAATTCCCTCATGACACAGGAGCAAACCGAGACTCAGAGAGGCAAAGTTACTTACCCAAAGTCACATATCCACTTTACAACAGAAGCCTACCTCTGTAATCCACCAGGGAACTATTTGAAATGTTAATGCTGCAGTGTCTGAGAGTAAATATACATCTCTAGGATCTAAACTTTCCAATATTAACTTTACCAATACAGAAATCAGTTGATTCTCAGTTTCCCTGACAAGTGAGGTCCATCATAGTATGGATTTCTACTCTTTGTGAACCCTTCTGAAACAATGCTGTTGGCTCTAACACATTTTCCCAGTTTTGATATGTGAGTCACATACGTACACACAGTACCACCTCAAGTTGCTTTCAGCTCCACTGAATGATCTCTAATCTTTGCTTTTGCCATTGGCATTTCATGCTACATCAAAAGACACCCCAGGCAGATCTTTAATGTACAATCTCTATCAAGAATGAAAATGTTAGGAATCTTGTCCATTTTGAAATGCTTTTATTTCAAACCCTAGGTAACAGAATACCAATTGAATGAAATCCATCATATATTTCTTCTCTCTCTCTCTCTCTCCTCTCTCTCTCTCTCTCTCTCTCTCTCCTCTCTCTGTTGCTGGTAACATCTTCTGTGCTAAGTAATGGTTCTTACTTCTACCTATTTACAAATTTAACAGTTCAATTCTACAAACATTTACTCAGTGGCTATTATTTGCAGAGTACAGTGCTAGCCAAAGGAAGAAGATAAAAAAGTTAAAATACTTTTCCTGACCTTGAAGACTATTAACCTCATGGTATTGTTGATTATACAACCATAAAAGAAGGAAACAAACATTTACCAAATGCCTACTGTGTGCAAAGCACTATGCTAAGTATTTTATAAATATGATTTAATTTAATTCTCGTATTTAAGCCTACCTGAGAGGCATGCATTTTTATTATTATTATGTCCAATTTAGAGTTGAGGAAACTGAAGCAGAAAGAAGTTAAGTGACGTACCTAGGGTCATACAACTAGTAAATGTCAGAGGCCAGATTTGAACTTGGGTCTTCTTGATTCCAGGCTTAGCACTTTCCACTGCTTCAATAAGCTTTCACAAATAATTATATTTTCTTCAATACTTCAAAGTCCCATGATTTTCTTGGGGCTAGAAGCTGAGAGTGGGAATGCTTTCTTCAATGATGTAGTCATAAATAAGTCTTTATGGTCAATCCTCTGGTACTGGGTTTTTAAATCTAGTTAGTCACATTTTCTAATGACAGACAAAAGGATTATTGGTAATCCTTTTGTATTTTAGGATCTATCAGAACATGTGTTGTGTTGGCTCAGATCCCATGGCCATCTCAAATTATCTTAGAATATTTTGCCTGGATCATTTCTTTGTTTTTGTCACGTTCTACACAGAGGCTTCACACTACACAGTGCTGCACTGGATAGAGCACTGGACCTGGGGTTAGGAAAACCTAAGTTTAAATTCAGTGTTAGATATTAGCTGTGTGACCCTGGGGAAGTCATGTAACCTTAATCTACCTCAGTTTCCTGAATTATACGATATGGGTAAGAATAGTACCTATGTCCCAAAATCATTGTGAGGATCAAGTTGATCAAATGAGATAATATTCGGAAAGTGCTTAACACAATATATTGTGTAGTCATTACTCAGACTTTGCTAAGTTTACCTGGCTTTTGATCTTGAAGAAATTTTCTTCCAGTAAAATTCTGGTGGGAAAGGAACTTGGAGGGATGAAGGAAGAGATTCTGTGGGCTGTGTCGTTCTATACTTCTCCTGACAAAGCTGGCAAAGAGTTTGGGATGAGCATGGGGTTGTAGCTCTGCCAAAGAAAGAGAATCATTGAAAAGGACAGATTAGGAGCAGAGTTTCTGACCAGGCTGGAGTGACAGAGCTGAGAATGGATGCATATGGGAGGAGAAGGAGTCAGTCATTCAACAACCAATTATAAATTTTTGTTATGTGCTAAGCACTGGTGATACAAAAGGAAACACACACACACACACACACACACACACACACACACACACACGAGTCCCTGCCCTTGAAATCACATTCTAATTGGAGTGATAACATGTTAAAAAAAAGGAAAAAAAATGACCCAAAAAGCCTTTAAGGAGATCCAAGCTATATACAGGTTAAACAAGAGATGATCTCAAACGGAAGGTATTAGCAATGGGGACAACTGGAAAAGATCTGATACAGAAGGTGAAATTTGAGCTAAGCTTTGAAGGAAATGAATTAAGTGAAGAGGCAGAGGTGAGAAAGAAGAAGATTCTAGGCAGTGGTCAGTGGCAGTCAGTGAAAAGGTATAGTGAAGACATAGTGGGTTATATGTGAGAAACCGCAACAAATGAGTGTAGCTGGATCATAGAGTATGTTGAGGGGAGTAAAATACAAAAGAACTGAAAACATATGAAAGATCCAGATTATGAACCTTTTTAGGTGCCAAACAGACCATTTGATATTTGATCCTGGGGATAATAGGGGAACACTAGAGTTTAAAGGAATGAAAGTAGTCTGGTTAGACAGGTGCCAACAAGCAGCTTTATCACCCACTACTCAATCCCAGATTGCAAATTCAGGATTTCAGAGGTGCAGGAATGTTTCAGGGTGAAAAGTCTCCTGGGACAGTATGTCAAATCAACATTTTTTTTCTTCCTGCAACCAAAACATATCTTCTGTATATCCTTTTCCCAATATTCACAAAGCCACTACTCTAGTTCAGGGACTTATCATGCCATACCTAGACTACTGCAATATTCTTTTAGTTGGTTTCCATGCATCATGTCTATCTCCACTATAAGCCTTCTTCCCTTCGCTTCTGAAGAGATTTTCCTAATGCACAGTGTCCCATCAAGATTCACTGGTATTGGCATGGAGGTGGCCCAGTATGGGTCTGAGACCCCTTACCCCAGTTGACAATCTCTCCCTGGACATAGGAGTGCTCCTCTTGTAGCATGCCTCTGTCTTGATTTTGTCTCCAACGTACACAGACCTCCCTATCTGTCTCCCTATGTTTAGCTGGGCTGAGCAGAGAACTTACTTTGACATTTTCTATATTTCCCCATTAGGATTACATCTGATTCATCTTCTATATCTGTTATGAGGAATTTATGAAGAAGACTTTACTATGTTTCTTCCTATAAGCCCACCATCCCGGCTTTGCCTCAGAGAACGTCCATTTTGAGGACATACACATGCCAGCCCCATGACCATGCCTTCACCCTTCTCCCACATGTTCTCCTTACTATCCAGACTTCTTCATGCCCTAGAATTTTCCTCTCATCCTCTACACAGGTTTGTTTTGTCCTCTACACCCACAGTGTCCACATGCTTTAGCTCTCTTTCATGTATTCTCTCCCCTTTTCCCCCATTAGACTCTAAGTTCCTTGAGTTCAGAGACTATCTTTCTTTTTTTAATTTTTTTTAATGATTCTGTTATTCTTTATTTAGCATTTCCCTTTCTGTGTGGGAATTAAATTGTCTGTTCTATTCCTTTTTTCCTTTTTTGATTTTATTAATTTATTTTGATTTATCAACAATCACTTCCATATGCTTTTGAGTTTAAAATTTTTCTCCCCCTTCCTCCACCCCTCTCCCCAAGATGGCACACAATCTGATATAGGGTATTAAACATATTTTCACATTAGTGAAGTTCTAAGCAAAAATTAAAACCAATAGGAGGAACCATCAGAAAGAGGAAACAAAACTCAACAGAAGAGGAAAAACAAAAGATAGCGATTCAACTTCCATAGTTCTTTCTTTGTATGTGGATAGCATTTTCCATCACAAGGCCTCTGGAGATGTTTTAGATCCTTGTATTGCTGAGAAGGGTTAAATTTATCAATATTAGTCATCACATAATGTGGCTGTTATTGTGTACAAAGTCCTCTTGGTTCTGCTCACTGCACTCAGCATCAGACCATACAAGTCTTTCCAGGTTTTTCTGAAGTCAGCCTGTTCATCACTTCTTATGGCAAAATAGTATTCCATTACTTTCATATACCACAACTTGTTCAGCCATTCCCCAATTGATGGGCATCCTCTCAATTCCAATTCTTTGCCACCACAAAAGAGCTGCTATTAATATTTTTGTGCATGTGGGTCCTTTTCCCATTTGTATGATGTCTTTGGGATATGGCCCTAGAAGTGCTATTGCTGGGTCAAAGGGTATGCACATTTTGATACCTTTGGGCATAGTCCCAAATTGTTCTCCAAAATGGTTGGATCATTTCACAACTCCACCAACAATGCATTAGTGTTCCAATTTTCCCACATCTTCTCCAACATTTACCATTTTCCTGTTTTGTCATGTTGGCCAATCTGATAGGTGTCATGTGGTACCTCAGAGCTGTTTTGATTTGCATTTTTCTAATCAATAATGATTTAGAGCATTTTTTTGTATGACTATAGATGGCTTTAATTTCTTCATCTGAGCAGGGCCTATCTTTCCTTGTGCTTGCATTTGTACTTCCAGCATGTAATAAAGTACTTAAAACATAGTATGCGCCAAACAATATTTTTTGCTGATTTGAGGAGAGAACAGATAGAGGGTTATAGATAACACATATGGTTGAAACAAATGAGAAGATTTTTCCTTATATTTTTAAACTGTGGGAGATACAGTTGTGTTTGTAGGCAGTATGAGAAGACCTGTTATTTAAAAAGAAATTGAAGATTAAAGAGAGTTTTGGGATGATAATGGGGTCAATATACTGAAGAAAGAAGAGTGTGGATAATGGATATGCCTAGAGGGACTGGCTTTGAAAATAGAAGAGCTGCTTCTTTCTGTGAGATGAATAAATGAGAAGCTAATGGAGGAAGGTGTCTGAGAGACATGAAGAGATTAGGGGAAAAAAAAGAAAGATGTGAAGAGATTAGAAAAAGAGCCTGTTTTTGAAGGGGGTAAAATATGAGCTGAGGTCCTCCACTATAAAGATAGAAAGAGGTAGTATGAGAAAGAAAGAAAAAAAAATTGGAATAGATGTTGTGGTGAATACGATAGTGGATGGCTTAGGAGGTATAAAAGAATTGCCTTGCTGTAATTTTATCCAGCTCTAACTCCCCAAGCTTGGCCAGTGGTCACTGTGGGCATGAATAAAAATACAACCAATTCAGGAAAGAGTGGTGAGGGATGTATGGTCATCAGGAGGGAGCCTGGCTTGGTGAGTGCCAGAAAATGAAGGGAGTGAGAAAGAGGAAATAAATGATTAAGGTGAAAGAAAGTTTATTCATTACAAAATAGACATTCCAGAGACCTCTGTGGGAGAAGTAGGTATGTCTGGAGTGGGACATTGTGAGAGTAGAATTGAAGAGGAAGAGAATAACAGAACAGGCAGTTAGACGCGGGAAGTGGGGTTTGTAAACCATCAGGCAAAGTTTCAGAATCGCTGGGATGGTGTGAACATCAGAGGGTAAAAAAGAGAGCTGCTTTCCTCAATAGACTTCTTTCCAATCACTCTCTAATCTGGATTAATTCAGTAGTGGTTAGCAGCTAATTAGACAAATTGAGATCTTCTCTCAAAGTCCAAATTGTGGCACGTGATGAACCAAGGAGTTGGGCCTCATAGGAGCAGAAGCTGGCATAAAAGTGGCCTAGGGAGTCTAGGCAGGAGGCAGGAAGTTGCAGGATAGGGTGAATTTGATAGGAGACACAGACAGACAGAGAGACAGAGACAGATAGAGAGAGACAGAGAGACAGAGAGAGATGGAGACAGAGAGAGAGACAGAGAGAAACAGAGAGACAGAGATTATATGAAATACTGTAAAAGATCCTGGGAAGAAGACAGAGGCCTAGAGGGCTGTCCAGATATGTGGCTAATGCTCATGGACTGAAATAACAGACCATAGTTGTTGACGTTGTTGAGATCCTGCAACCCCTTTCGGTAGGTTTTTTTTTTCTCCTTTGGAGTTCTTCCCAGGGAAATTTGGGAAATCCTGATCTCTTTTATCTGTCCTTCTTATTTCCCACTCTGAGCTTTGGGAAGTGGTGACAGAGAGTAGTGACTAAATTGGAGACTCAGTCACCAACTACGAGTCATATTTTTTGCCTACTATCCTTTTTTTAATGCTTATATGTGACCTTATAAAATTTTATACTGTTTTACACTGCTCTTAAGACATGTGACCATTAACTATATATTCTGTGTCTATGATGGAATTAATACCTATGATCTTTTCCCCACAACTTAGATTAGGCCTTAATTCCTTCCCTTTTCCCCATTGAGCACATGCCTTCCTCCTTCAAGCTGTCATAGATATTAGTATTCCCAAAAATGAGAAGAAAAAACTGTCCCTAAGACCTAAATGGTCTCTAAATTTTTTTCCTATTTGGCCCTTGATTCACTTAATGTAGCTTCCTGTTCATGCGCTAGGGTGAGGGGAGGGGGAAGGCCCATCTACAGGTAGAACAGGCCTCCTATACTTAATGGGTACCTGAAACTACAGAAGTAAGCATCCATGCCCTACTAACCAGGCATATTTTCAAAAACAGGCAAGGACAGCTGGTCTGAAGCTAAGTGCTTCTGTATCTTTCTTACATATTTTTTCTATATTAGAGCAAAGTAAAGCTCATTTTATTAAAGGTTCAATGACTTAGGAGTGCTTCATTTCATCTCCAAATAAAACCTGAATTAATCAGGTACTGCATTAGGCTTGGCTCTAGCAGTGTTTGAGTACACACTTTGGACTGAAAGAGGTGAAGCCAACTCTCAGTGAAATGAAATTTTCACCAATTCAGATTGGGGAATCAATCATTAGAGAGACTTGCATTTTTGGTAAACTTGAGCATATTCATATCTGCTAGAATTTTACCTGAACACAGAGAATAATTTAATAAGGAAGAAAAAAGCCTATCAGTAGTATTGTTTCTCCTTCAGTTTCTAAAAGGACCACTGACATCACAGGGTGATAGCTTGACTTGGGTACAAGTCAGATTTAAGTCAGGCAGAGTTGCACAAAGTCTTAAGTCTCACTCTCTCTTCCAGAGTCATTGGAATCCAATAGCAAGACAAAAATCAAGGTGACTGTCAATAACCTGAAAAGCAGTGGATGACCTTGGTGTCTTCAGTGTCCGACCAAGTTCTAAGCACTCCACAGAACCTCTTCAGCCACCTTCGTGGCCATTGGAACAATTTGTTCAGCCTGCTCTTCCAGGGAAAGTCTTCACATGCTGGGGTAGACATTTCCCTAACTCACCAATGGCCTTAAGATTTTTTGGTTACCCTCAAACTGTTTTATCCTATCTCTCAAGATGAGCAGCCCTGAAAATATTTTGGCAAGCCCTCTCACCAGAAATGCCAGTCCTCCCTGAACATCCCAGACACTCCCCTATAAGTGCAGATGTGAGTGAGTTGGTGCATTTGTATCCACATGTTCCCTTTTGGCAATTATTTGTGAGATCTGATAGAAGCAAATTCATTAACAATTAGAGACATTGAGAATCAGGAGAGACTTCAGAAAGATGGAAGTATTTGAATGGTAGATACAAATTCAATAAGTCAGGAATCAGTTTGGTTGAAGTGTAATGGAAAGGTCTGATGTTTTAAATTTTCTTTATATCCAGTGTTACAGCAAGACCTCTTATCTCCTGACCATTTTCATGATTTCACTTATGAAAATGGAAAAAAAAAGATGAAGCTTTCCAGAATAAATGCCATATATATATTTTTTTGTTTAATATGTTCATGTCTTCATGCCCCTTTTACCCAAGACCTTCTTCCAGGGTTAGTTAAGAGCTACTGATTTTGTGACTGTGGATTTGTTTCTTGGCAGTAGTCCAAATGAGGAGCTAGGTAGTACACTGGATAGAGTGCCAGTCCTGGAGTCAGGAAGATCTGAGTTCAAATCCAACCTCAGACACTTACTAGTTGTGTGACCTCAGGCAAATCACTTAACTCTGTTTGTCTCAGTTTCCTCATATGTAAAATGAACTGGAGAAGGAAATGGCAAACCGCTTTAGTATCCTTGCCAAAAAAACCCAAAAACCCAAATATATACATGAAGAGTTGGACATGACTGAACAGCAACATCTAATCTTACCATCTTTGATATTTTTGTCTTAAGTTGAATGCTTTTCAATATATGTGTGGTTTGCCTTACATGTTCAGCAGGAATGCTGTGCTATTTATAAGCTGAAAAGTTTTTTTTTTTTAAATAGGCCAGTTGAACATAGACATTTAAAGAAATCTCAGGTTAAACTTATTTTACAAGGTGAAAATTATCTATTGCACAGTGAATAATCACCCCAAATGTATTAATTTCATATTTGTTTATCTTATCTCAATCTACTTATCTCACTTTTCCTCCATTACTCTATGAAAAACTCAATTAAAGCCTAGTTGCTTCAAATTCTCCAGATAGTCCATGCTCATATTTGCTTCTATCCTGTCCGTTGCATCAAATCCTATCTCACTTCTCTGTGTAGTCATATCTTATTCATATTGGAAGGCTCAGCTCATGTCTCACCTCTTCTAAGATGCTTTCTTGTAAACTACAGCCTACATTTATCTCATCCTTTTAATTTCTACAGCATGGGCCTACAGTCTAGACCATTCATTTTAGGATCAAATAATTGACTGTTCATAAATTTGTTGTTGGGCCCATTAAACTATGATTGCCATAATTCAACTGTGATTTGCTGTTTCTGTGATCTTTCTTATGTAGTGGTATATGTTTGCTCTCAGATTTTAGTAACTGTGTCACCTTTTCTGTATAACGTGGAAAAGAATTGATATTTTTAACAGGATATAAATATGATGACATTAGAGGAGACCTATGTTTACTTACCATCAGGCATTCCCTACTGTCTGTTCACTGAGCCCATGTGTGTGTGTGTGTGTATATGTGTGTGCTTGTATGTTGAATATATAGCAGTTGCTCAGAACTTGCTGAATGAATGAATAAATTAATTAATAACTTTCAGTGAGGCACAACTACATTGTAAATGATTACATTAATTATATTTCTTTGAAGTCAAGTTAACAAACATTTATCAAGAGCCAAGTACGTACCAAACACTGTGCTAAGCATAAGGGATACTAGAAAGATAAAAAAAATTCCTATCCTTAAGGAACTCACAATCTAATAGGATTGCAACATAAAACAACTACTTATAGAGAAGATATTTACAGAATAAATTAGAGATAATTACGTGAGATAAGCATTGGAATTAATGGGAATTGAGGAAGGATAAGGTGGGATTTTAGCAAAGATCTGAAGGAAACCAGGGAGGCCAGGAAGCATAGATGAGAGATGAGAAGAACATTCCAGGCAAGGGAGAAAGCCAGTAAAAATGCATGAAGCCAGGAGATGAAGTGTTCTATGGAAGGAGTAGTAAGGAGGCCAGTGAAACTGGATTGTAAAGTATACGGAGGGGAGTAAGAGGGAAGAAGACTAGATAGATAGAAAGAGGTCAAGTTATAAACAGCTTTAAAAATCAGAGAGTTTATTGAATAGGGGAGTCAGTGAGACTTATGCTTTAAGAAGACAAATTGGACAGATGAATGGAAGATAAACTGGACTGGGGAGAAAATTGAGGAAGAGAGGCCAATCAGAAGGCTATTGATTATAATAATGAGTACCAGGAACCTTAGGGGAGGGTGCTGAGTTGAGGCACCTGGAAGAGAGATTTGATTTTGGCTTTGTTGGGAAGAATAAGTGCTGTGGTAGCAGTGTGATAGTGGATACTAGACTACCTAAAGTCTAAAGAAGCCAGAGCCTAAAGAAAAGTTCCCTTCCCTTGTTTTCCTTTCTGACACAATTCAAAGGTCTGTTTGACTGAGGCTTATATAACAAAGTAGGGTCATTTCCAGGGGATTGGTTACCAAAGACAGGAAGACTTAAGAAAGAAGCTGGCCTGCCCACATTCAAAAAAATAGATACTCTTGAGGTGTGTGTATCTTTTACAGAATTTTCAGTTTCCCTTTATAGAACCAACCTTGCCAGATAGCAAGGCCACATTTGTATTTTCATATCTTTTTATATGTTGCACACCTTCCAGCAGAATATAAGTTTCTTTAAATTAGGAGCTTTTTGATTTTCTTATTAACTATTTTAAATGTTTGCTGGATTAAATAAAAGTGGTTTTATTAAATATGTAAAAAGTTATAATATTAAATAGTAAAAAGTAATGCTTTTGAGTGAAAAAGAGAGATTTGTTAGTTTTTGACTGTGATGCTTAATTTCTTTATTTATAAAATGGAAGAAATAATGTCCTGTCTTTCCAAGAATGAGAAGCCAAACCACATTACCTGTTGAAATGTTTTATGTCTTTCACAGCATTGAAAACCATTTAAGTACCTCATATGTGCAAGGCACTAAGTATACAAAAACAGAATGAGGGAAAAATAAGAAAAAAGAAAACAATAATCTCAAAGAGTTTACATTCTACTGAAATGTGACCTCTAAGATCAATTCTAAGATGCATGATTCTCTGAAAACCTGTCAAGTTCAATCACAAAGAGTTAAGGTAAGAGCAATACTGGATGGACAATGTTGAGAAATTCTTTGCCAAGACTGATAAGGAATACTTTTAAAACCAAGAATAAATAACACCCACACAAACAGCACAGAATATTTGAATAAAACTAACACTGTTCCAGAAAAGTCAACTTTAATTGGGTCTTGGGGTGGGGAAGGACAGCATATTGAAAGACAACGAACATTGGACTGGATAAGTAAGCATATGGAATAACTAACTCAGTATTTTTCAAACCCATTCCTTTAGTGCGAAACCACTGAAATTTGTCCCTTGAGAGTATATCAGCATAATTTTGATATGCAGAAATTGAGACATGAGGCAATTGAATGAAACGCAAGGTCACGGAGCATGAATAGCAAGGGCCTGAATTAGATGACAATTAACTACTCATTTTACCATTTGCCCATCTCTGGTTATTGCTCATTACTGCATCATATAGGTCCTTGGAAAGGTTCTAGTATTGCAAGTTCTTACTATGTAGCCAAGTGATTTTTTTTTCTTTTCCCTCTGAAAGGAAAAAAAAAAAAAGCACATTCCCTCCTTGCATTATTAATCCTTTGCTGGATTTTGAGGTTTTCTAACAAGCTGTTTGTTGCAAGTCATTCATATAATTCTTGCCAGCTGCCATGTAAGCCAGTGTTTTCAGCATCTAGTCTCGTGTTTTGACTCCAGGCCAAATATGATACATTAAAAGACCATTCTGTAAACAGGTGCACCAGTGCTTCTGTGTGACATCCTCACATTCAGGGGAAACAGACTTCTTTTTGGGAGCAGGATTTATAGTGACTAAGAATCTCTTACCATCCATCAGAAATGTATACTTTCCTCACTTTTTGTCCTGTGGTTTTGCCTAAACCTCAAACACATCTGAGTAGAAGTGTTCATTAGAGAATTTTCATCAATTATCATGATCCTCATACTGACAATACTTAGGTCACACTCCCTGGAGTTGTCAATTTCTTCTCACAACTGATTACATATCAACAGAGCCTAAAAGAGCTCTTACCTTTTTTGCCTCAAAACTACTGCTGTCACATCATCACAGCCATGAAAGTGTCATAGAGATCAACTACCAGCATTCTCAGATTGTCACTTTTATTTTTTATTTACTGAATCCCCTGGGAGAGAGATCCAGAAATTAGTGAATGGATCTTGGATATGGAAGCCTTTGGTTTCCATTTAAGTCTTTTTCATCTTATAAATACAATAGAATTACAATTTCAAAAATATAACCAGATTCAAAAATTAATCCTATTTTGTGAGTGGTACTTATATTTTTCATACTCTAAGCCAGCATGTAAATAGTAATTAACATGGTCTTTAACATTTGATTACTTGCTACAAAAGTAACTTGCCCACCAAAAATAAAACAAAACATGGACTGGGGAGAGACTTGAAGAAGGGAGGCCAGTTGGTTGGTTATTGTAGTAGCCCAAGTATAAGATAATGAGAGCCTGCACCGAGGTGTTACAATATTGGAAGAGAAAAGTGAGGCATATTCAAGACATGTTACAGAATTCAGTAACGGATTGAATAAAGGGGGGTGGTGAGAAATAGAGAGGGACTGAGGAGGACATTCAGTTTTTGAGTCTGGTCTATCTTGCTTTTGGCAGTAATAGAGAAGTTAGGAAAAGGAAAAGGTTTCAGGAAAAAGATGAGTTGAGATTTGGGCATGTTGAGTTTATGATATTTATGGTATATTTAGTTCCCTGTGTCTAATAAGCATTTGGGGATATGAGAGTAGAAGTCAGTAGAGAGATCAGTGTTGAATAAATGGATCTGAGAGTCATTTGCATGGACATGATCATTGGCTCTATGGGAACTGATGAGATCATCAAGTGAAATAATATAGGGGGGAAAAAAGAAGTGGGTCCAGCAAGAATTCTTGGGGAAACCTATTGTTAATGGAAGACCTCAGGCCTTAAAAGTGACCCTAAATGAAACAGAATTTGATCACAGATTACAAAAGCATTCATTATCTGAGAAGAACTTCTAAGGGAGAGAAGAATTTGCAAGGAAGTAGAGAGGGAGAGAGAGCTCTTACCTACTCAAAGGGGGTGTGGAAAAAGGTGAGATGTTAATAGTTTCTAGAAGCTTTTGGGTGGAGAGTGGGGGGGGGGAGTCAAAGGAGGAAACAATAAGCCAGAGAGCAGGATACTTAGAAAGTCTCTAGGAAAGTGTGGAGTCTTCAACTACTGCTCAAGCTTGCCCTTGAGTTGGTCAAGGCTGGTTCTGTGGTTTCTGGAAGCTAAAGGAATCTCTAAATATGACAAACTTGCAAAAAATCATTGGTATATCAAGAAGCCCTGGGCTTATGAAGTTTTGATTGGCTGGTTGTTGTGTTACTCTAGTGTCCTCCTGCCAGGTAAAGAAGGGAATCTCCAACAAACTTACAGTTATTTCAAAGCCCGTGTTCACACTATTGTTGAAACTTTAAAACTATTGTTCAAAGTTGATAAGGTATAGTTAATATTTTCCCCAGTTTAAACAAATAATTTATTTTCAATGATTGTACTAGAATTCAGGAGCAAAATGATTCACAAACCCTTACAGTAAAAAAACAGTAGTCCCTTTCTTTGATCAAACAAGTCTCTGAGTACACTAAAATATTATCCTTTCTTTTTCTAAAAAAAATAAAATTGATATCCTCCCTTGCTTATCCTTATTGAATATCATTTTTTTTCTGTTTTAGCTAAGTTAATTTCATTTTGATAATCTTGGAATGGCTTATAAATGTCTTATTTTTGTCCTAATATCAAAACTAAACTATGAGAGGACTGTCTTGAGTCAATTTCAACACAGAACAGCTTAGTAGGATCTTCCAAGAAACCAGTTGCCATGCAGCAATAAAATTTTAGAATACAAATTTGTTAGGTAATATGAAGAAAATACAGAAAACAAAAATCACATATCCCTGAAACCATATTGCCTCAGGTAATTTGCCTAATATTATATACTAAGCTGTAGATTGGGCTGTCATATTTTTGATGAGGAGTTCCCGTGTCAATGTAGATGAAATCATGGACCTTTCATGAAAAAGTGTTAACTAAGTTGTTTGGACAGTGTTGTATATGACTTCAGAATTCACAGTTCAATGCACAAGACATTAGATAGAATGTATGCTGTCCATGACCATGAAAGTGTAAAGCAGAGGAGATGGCAGAATAAATACCAAATGCTTGAGCATAAAAACTTTGTTTTACTTTGATGGGTTGGTGGAACTTTGATAAATTTGCATTTTCATTGATATAATGCACTTATTTCACTGATCCAGATCATAGTGCATCCATATAATCACTTCCTGTATGATCCTTGTTCAAATTTTCCAGTAACTATTCCACAGGGACTTTACCAAACCTACTGGAGATCTTTCTCTTGCACTTGTAGTACCTAAGGGAGATATCAGATGTCTCAATATATCACTGGGACTCTACATCTGTTGCCTCTTATAAACTGTCCACTTCTTTTTTTTCAGTTACATGCCCCTAATATTGTCTTCACACTATTCTTTATATGAAATTCATCCTTTGTTGTATTATATATCCATGTATCTGTAACTTTGTTATTTTTTTTTTAATTTACTGCTTCTGAGATCATGTAATCACTGATAGCACAGAGAATCATCAAGAGAACGCTATTAAAGACAATGGCTTTGATAGCAGCAAACATTTGGGAGATCATCGAAAATTCTATACATTTTCTCCAATTGCAATTTAAAATGTTCCTGTTCCCCTTAGCCCAACTCATTGTCCATCTGTAGTCTGCATCCAATCATCACTTGTATAGGAAAAGAGGAGGTATTGTGGATAGAAGCTGGCCTCACAGGCAGGACTACCTGGGTTCAAATCTTACTGTAAAACATATTGCCTGTGTGTCCCTGGGAAAGTTCTTAAATTATCAACGCTTAAGGTAACTGTCTATGATTAAGGATTACAAAACTGTTGCTCATATGTATAGGCAGAAAGATGTTTTACACAAGAGTTTCTTATACCAGTTAAATCATGAATTTGGATTTCCCCCAAACAAACTCATTATTATTTGAAAAAAAAATTTGAAGTGTATTTCCTATTGAAGATACATCAATAGTCTTATTCTATTAATTTATTTAAGATAACAATATTATTGTCATCTGTATGCAAGACACTGAACAGAGAAGGATAAAAACAAAATAGTCCTAATGTTCAAAGAGCATATATTCTATTGGGAAGATACATGTACACAGACAAGTTTGTGTACATGAAAATTTATTTTAAATGGAAGATGTCCTGGTCATGGTTCCAGAATTTATGTAATAGATCACTCAGCACCTGAGCATTCAGAAAAACAACTCTTCGATTAAAAACTCCCAGGTAAAAGCAATCCATGAGAAATTTAAGGCTGCCTCCAGGAAGGAAAAACAGATAAAAGCTGGCTGTAAGTAGTTAAAACAAGCTAGTAATTGTCATCTTGAAATCTCTCTTCCAAATTCTAAAACTGTTTTCTTGCCCTCTGTGGCCAAGGCACCCAAGCTGAATCCCAGATGAATCCTCTGGGTGCAAAATGAATAAAAGCAGCCTTGGTTTTGTTCCATAGAGCCTTGGCTTACAACTCTGGTTTGTGGTGTGGAAATGTAGGGGTTAACTCAAACCAACATAATTCCACTAATGCCCTAGCCCATAACAAGAGAGAACATTTACAACTGCAGAGTGAGGCACAATCACCTATGCTTTGAAGGAAGCTACAAATTCTCAATGGTGGAGAAAGCAGAGACTACATTCCAGGCATTGGGGCATATTTGGAAGCTTTTGTCAAGTTACAGAATTTGAGAAGATTCCCATGAATTTTATTGCTCTGGACAGAGATTTCTTTGCATATAGCATAAAGGTCTGTCATTGGGATAATTCGTTTCTATCTCTCTACAATAATACACATTAAACTATAAAGGGTATTCTAATCTAGTTTGCAGATAACCTAAAGTTGATGGAGCAGAAATGACAACTCTCCAACTCATTACTCAAAATTATCTAAAAAGTCTTGCCTATGGATTGAAACTAACAATGAGGTATTTAATGGGGATGAGTTAAAAATCCTAAATTTCGGTTAAAACTGTGTTAATACAGATATAGAAGGCTGAACTTGAGAATAATTTGTGTGAAAAAAGACCAGAGAATAATCACAAGCAAATGAGAGAGAGAGAGAGAGAGGGAGAGAGAGAGAGAGAGAGAGAGAGAGAGAGAGAGAGAGAGAGAGAGGAGGGAGAGAGAAAAGAGAAGGTCAGCAGACAGACAGGCAGAGACACAGAGAATCAAAGACACACCACACCGAGAAAAGAAACAAAGTCAAAAACACTTTTTTTTTCAATGCAATTGTCAGGCAGTTCCAAAATTCCAGGCATTTTTTTTTTGCGTTCTCTCACTTTTGAGGTCATATACACCATCCCTCTGTAGCTAGCTATGTTCCTATGCAATTATGGTACTGAGGAATACTTTTTCAATTGCTTTGTTATTTCCAAAAAGTCTTCAAAACCAACCATTCATATACAAATATGACTCCATAAAGGGAGGGGCTTTCTTTCAGTAGTAGTCTGTCCTTGAGGCAATTGTGTAAAATCCTTTAGCAATACAAAGGCATCCAATCTGAGTAAAGACCAGAACACATCTAGTTCTTATGTATTTATCTTTTTTAGTGAGAAGAAATTCATAGCTTTTGATTCCTCAAAACTTAATTTCTACTGAATGAGGCTAAAGTAGTTGGACTTCTAAGGAAACTCCCGGTAGTGGGGTTGAATTACTGCATATAGGAAAAAATTGCTGTTGGGCCTAAATAACATTTTACCAGTATTATCTTCAGGGTACATTTCTTAATCATCCTCAGATCAGTCTCTTCTTTATGAATGGCCATAAATACTTTGCCCTATGATCTCCCAATAGTGAGAGGCAGCTCAGGATAAGCAACTACCATCTCTACAGGCATCAGCAAAAGTACCACCAGAAGCATGAAGGCCAATCTGGGTTCCCTTCCTTTGCACTCTTCCACTAAAAAGTGCTTATCATGTTTCAATCCTATAAGACTAAGTTATTTTTTTCCCCTGTGCTGAGCCTTACTCAGGCCAGTCCCTTAGTAGTTTAGGTTCAACATTGAAATATAAGACACTCATAGATCATTCAAAAATTAATAAAAGGATACTTACTTGCCCATAGCAGAAGGATATTCAAGAAGGAAGGGCATGGAGAAAACTTTGAGTTGATTCAGCTGAGTGAAACTCCCTTGTCTGAATTGCCATAATTTTTCACCAGTCAAGCATCAGAAAGAATTTCCAGTGGTTGTTTTGTACTGAGATTACCAGGAAGTAATGTCAGTAGCCTGAGCCAATCAAGTCTTAAAGATAATCTTAATACCTTTTAAGGAAAAATTAGCCTAACTTGCAAGAGGGTAGAGTTTAGGACATAATTCTTACCCACATAAGCTAGAAAGGCTTTAAGTATTGTCCTGGTGATGTATTTTAAATTTAAAAAAAGATTCATCACTAGAAAAGACACATGGCAATGGATTTTTCTTCTATATCAACTCTCAAAGACAAGTTATAGATGACTTTTCAACTATGTCTCTGGAAGTAGTAGACACTTTAATGGAGTACATATATTTGGGGGAGGGCTAGGTAATGGGGTTAAGTGACTTGCCCAGGGTCACACAGCTAGGGGCAAGTGTCTGAGGCCAGATTTGAACTCAGGTCCTCCTGACTCTGGGGCCAGTGCTCTATTCACTGTGCCACCTACCTGCCCCCCCCTTTGATGAAATCTTAGGTTTAGGATTTCAAATATGAATTGCCAACTATTACTGAGTTTGTTCTAAGAAAGAGAAACACAATTAGGCTACATGTGCAGATTTATTTCTCTCAAAGCTTGTGGAACATGCATATAGAGTTATGCATGGGAGTTCACTCTAGAAAATAAACCCAAAGACAGACAGACAAAGGGGACCTTATCTCTTCAGAGCAGTTCCCTTTCACCCCTCCCTCCCTTCCTTGCTCAGGATGCCGATGTCAACCAAAATTATAGTTTCCATATGTGTTATTTCTTAATTGGATAGATTATAAATACAATAAGATAATTTTATGGAGCTAATTGAAATTATAGATCCAGGATGTCTATGTTTCTTCAATCATTAACATGACATAATAAAATATAACATAAAATGTGTCTATAGAATACCAAGACAAGTTTCATTGTTCCAGATAGTGTCTGGAACAAGATGCCTTGTCCTTAGTAGTCATAAATAGAAGAACGCTCCTGGTCAGCTTCATCTGGCCTTGTAGCTGCCTACACAGGAAGGTGGCATTTTGAGTTCACTCAGAGAGCAAATCAAAGAATCTCTGTTATGCCGGAGATCTCAAAGTACTATGGTAGGTTAAGCTCAGAGTGGGCCAAAATGTGTCTCCTGATTAGCCAATGCAGGTTTTAGGCCTTTCTCAGGTCTTGGGGGGTTCAAAATGATTTAGGGAGGGGTCCACAGAATATATCCATCAATTTATACAAGGATATGTATGTATGTTTCATTCAATGATATACGTATTCAAAAAAAATATTCTGCCACTGGTGACATTTGTTGTAGTGAGTTATTCTGACAGTTTCCAAACCTCATGTTAATAAGCATATTGGGTCTTTTTCTCTTGATGGGAAGGTGCATGGATGTAATGAGAACAAAGGCACTAACTATGTCACATGAAAACATCAAGGAATTAAAATATTACCTATTACATGTTCAAAGGTGCTTCCTAAATAGTCTAGTCATGTGCTGGTTAAACTTTAGCAACTAAATGGGCTTCCCTTCTATCCTATTTTCTTTTGATATGTAAAACTTCCCAACAGTGTCTCAGTTCTTTCAGGAGCCAAAATTAGTGAGTTTGGCATCTCAGGCCTTAATGAAAGAAGGATTGGGGATGAATGGTGGGCAGCGAATGGTTTCATGGTAATGGGGCACAAAGGGTGGCAGCTAAGGAAACTTGCAACCTACAGTGGTCTGCCTGCAAGGCAGGTTGCCTTGATGGTTGCCAGGTCCCTTTCCTTAGCACCCTGGCTAAGCTCTACTTGCCTCGTGCTCCAATATTATTAGCAGTATGCTAATGTTGTATATTATATGTTTGTCCATGTCAGATGAGAACCTTGATTATAATATCTAGAGGGAGACCAGTAGAAACACCACAAATTTCAGAACAGACTGTGCAAAGAAGCTAAAAAACAAACAAACAAACAAACAAAAAACAAGCTCAAATCACAAAGTTTCACGAACCTTTTATTGGAAGTTCCTAAAAGTGAAGTTTGGAATAAAGCTTCTTTTTTGATTATCTTTACTGCACTGATGCTAATGGGCTATCATGGCCTTTGGTTCGTTTTTTCACCATGTGTCCTTGAGTAAATTTTTGACTTCTTAAAGTTCTTATCACCTGGAGATATTTAAAATGCTTTTATGGAAAACAACATTTAAATCAAATTTTCTGAATGATCACCCTTAGGAACAGTATGGATATTAATCTGTGTTCAAAGACACAAAAATACTTCCTTTGGAAAAACAAACAAAACAAATAAAACTTGCACATGCAGCAATAAACAAGATTTATGAAGAAATTGTGAATGGCTCTTGTGAACTGCAGATGTACTTTGCAATGATGACTTAAAAAAAGAAACCAAAATTATCATCCCTTGGATTCTAGCCAAAGAAAACAATATCCAGATTGATTAATAAAAGGGAAATGGTTTCATCATATGGATCTACAAATTTCCAAGTTGTTTTTTCTTCCTTATGGTACGATTTCAAAGAAACTCTCAGTATTGTCAACCTGATCACAGCCTAAAGCCCATAGTGACATGGTTTGGGAGAATCAGAAACGTGGTTAGTGAGTGGTTAAAAAGTGAAACTGGGGGGAGAGTTCTTTAAATGTCTTCTGGGCAACATACTCATATCCCTGGGATTCTTCATTTAGTTGGTCTCACTAAACTGGGAGATGCTTTGAACATCAATAATGAGTGCCAGAGAGGAATTTCCAGATGTGAAAGGTGAAGCCCTTCTAAGCAAAGAACAATGGCCTGAAGGAGTATGATGCAATGGAGAGAAAACTGGTTAGGGAGTCAGAGGACTGGAAATCAAAACTGGTTCTTCTTCTTAATTATTCTGCACCTTGGACAAATTGCTCCTCTAATATTCATTTTCTTCATCCATAAAATGAGGGGATTTGATTAGATAGCTGATGAGGTTCCTTTAGTTTTTTTTAAAAACTATGATCTTAATTATAGATATAGGAATGCGTAATCTTTCTTTCTTCTCTATTGACCTTCTGCTTCCCATTAAACTCATGTTTTCTCCTTTGTCCTTCATCTCCTTTGTGTTCCTTTCCTGCTCTTTTCCTTAGTCATTTTTCTTCTATTACTTTCTCTTTACTCCTTTTAGAAAGACTGTAAAGTGTTTTCCTAGTTTGCTGTGTTGATCCTACATTTCCTTATGTTGAATTCTTCTGGATATTGGCCCTCACTTCCTGGTCACATGAAGATTTTACTCTGTTTTCATAGATCTATAATTCCACCAGTTTTGGTATCCTTTCCACTGATTTAAATGACAGTCCTAGCCCCTAACATATAGGGTTGTAAGAGGCTGTACAAAAAAAAAAAAAGAGGCTGTAGACAAAAACATTCATTTCCTGGTGACTGTCTTTCCAGAATTAGCTATAGAGCACTCAGATACCAGAGGGCATCCATAACCACAGTCACCTACTCAATGACTTTCCAATTGTGTAGGACCTATGACCATTTGTGGTTCACTAAAATAACCTTTGAAAATTCAGATTTAACTCCATGCCTCAAGGAAGAATAAAGAAAAAAATACTTAGAAAAAGTAATTATTTAAGATATTTTCTTCATCTAACCTGATCATTATGTTTATTCTAAAGTTTTACCTTGAAGAATAAATTATTAACACAATGGTTACTTTATCTATTTTCCCTTAGGACAGCTGCCTAAATACATTTTTAAAAGGCTGGAGTGAGAAAAAAGAGAATGATACACCCAAAATTAACAGGCTCATCTTGATTCCTACTTTGATCATTCTGACCTGTCTATTATTTGAGAGCACAGTGGAGAAGGAAAAAAGGAACAATGGAAAAGAGGAGGGTAGAAGAAGAGGAGAGTAACATGGTAAAAGTTGCTCCAAAATCATTCACTGTTATGTATTTGAGTTACAGAAAATGAAAAGTTTTGGAAAGCCTCAATATACCTGTGTTCATGTCAAATGGGTTTTGGGGGAAAAAAAAGCTTTGAATACTCATTTTAGGTCAGAAAGATTACTCTGGGAAACTACTTATAAAGTCATTTGAACCTGGAAGGTGCTTATCTGAAAAAAAGAAAACAACAACAACAACTGCTTAGAATCAAAGAAATGGCTCAGGTGCTTATAATCTAGCCAATACACTCTCAGATTCCTTAAGAGTCTGTCTAACATGGTGGATATTTAGTAAACCTTGCCTCTGGCTGAAAGAAAGTTTGAGTCAAATTCTTTCAGGTAGGACTTGTGTGTTGTGATCTTGGGGTCCCCAGCACCCCTAAACCTCTAGACCTCATCATTTGGCTCCCTGACTGGGAAAAACTGCCTAATACCAAACTCTTCACCAGATGAGACTGGAAGGTACATAAGCGTACCCTCTTCCCTTAATCCTTTTTTTCCCCTTAAATTGGGTAGATTTCCAAGCAACTAGGAAGGCTTGGCTTGGAAGTGCTTTTTGGGCCTGATTTCTCAGGTCCTAGTAGGTCAGACAGCTATGAGGTTGTTTCAAACTCAGCCTGACACTCTCAGGTTCTTGGTCTAGTGATTCCGTTTCATCATGGACCTGGGCATACCTTCGAACTCCCTATCCAGAAGCATAGGACCAATCCTCTTAATTCTCTCAGCCCTAGGGACTTAGGAAAACTTAAAGTACTTCTTTGGACTTTTCGTTTTGTTGTGTTGTTGTTTTTGTTTGTTTGTTTGTTTCCTCAGGCTTATTCCCAAATCCTCCTTTAAGGAGGGAGGGACTTCTAGCCCCCACATCTACAAAGGGTCAATCCTCTTCAAATACCAAAGATTTGCCTTTGGGGCTGTCTTTTACAAAATTGGGAAAAATTTGGTTTCTCTAAAGAACTAAAAAAGAAAAGGTTGGTGTTCTTTTGCAACACCATTTGGCCCAGTTATCATCTGGAAAATTATGAGGCAGGGCCTGTTTTTGGGACATTACAGCAAAATATACTCTCAGAGTTAGAAAGATATTGCCACAAAGAAGGAAAATGGGTAGAGATTCCCTACACAATGACTTTTGTCAAACTTTCTTGGGACCTCATTCTCAGAAAAGATTGTAGGATGCTTGTAGCTAGAGCTTTCCCACGAATGGGGAATGACGATCAACTTGACTTTTTGGATGACAATCTTATGGCCCCTAGTGCTAGAGCACCACCCTCTTCCCATCCTCTGCTAACACCACCTCCCCAGCTCCTATCTCCACCCCATTCTCCCCTGCCCCCCCCGTTTTTCATGTCCCCCCCTTTTTCCCTTTTCCTCTAGCCCACCCCCCTTCATATCCTTCTTTGCTCATCTTCCATGTATCCTACCCTGCATTTCCTCCCCAGGACCCTGCTCCAGAGGCAATGCCTACTCAGGTTTTAGACAAGGGCCTTGCCTCAGCACCTCCTTCCTCCCCAGGCTCTTTACCCTGAGACAAGGACTACCCAGGTCCCATCTAGGTGGTATCTTCTCCTCCTCTCTCCTTCTTTGGTGCCAGCTGATTTTTCCCTTTGCCAGCCAGATTCCCTGGCTCTTCAGTCCAGTCCAGTTCAACCAGTATTCCCTAGTCCCTCACTCACAAGAAGTGGGACTTCCTATCTCCCTTTCTAAGTTTACTGAGAGCTTTAGGGATGTGTCCCTACAATATGAGCTTTCTTAGGGAGATTTGCATGTCCTCTTCTCTACCCGAGGAGAAGAGGAGAATCTGGGAACAAGCCCAAAAATTTGGGGACTTTGTGGCTAGCAATGACCCTATAAAATGCAAAATACCCCCCAGGAACAGTTGCTGTTCCCACTACTGAACCAGTATGGGATTGTCAGAAGAGTGAGAATACTGGAAAGAGAGATTATATGGTAATTTGCCTGCTAGAAGGGCTAAGAACTACATTTCAAAAGAAAGTAAATTTTCAAAAAATTAAGGGAATTTCTCAGGGAGAAAAGGAAAACCCTGCTCTGTTCCTAGACAGGCTAGTAGAAGCTATTAAAAAGTATATGAATTTAGATCCCTGACTCTATAGAAGGGGCAACAATCCTTAGCATGTATTTCATTAATCTGTGTGCCCTAGATTTAAGGAGGAACCTGCAGAAATTGGCAATGGGACCCCAAACACCTCAGGCCCAATTACTTGAGATGGTCTTTTGAAAGGGCTAGGGACAGAGAACATGCTCAAATCTTGGCTGCTGGCATGGCCAGGAAAAAATCCTAGCAACTCCTGCAGTGGGATAACCTACTTTCGATGCCACTAGGAGAGTCATTGGTCAAAGGAGTACCCCTCCAGAGTGCCCCCTTGGAGGAAGCCTGTCCACTCAGGCAGTGAGTGCCACAAGGAGGCCCACTAGCCCAAGGAATGCCCCTCCAGGGCACCTCCCCACCAGAGGGAGCCCCCTGGACTGATACCTCTGGGAACGTGCCCAAGATGCTACTAGGAGGAAGGATTGTCCCCTAGGTTGGAAAAGTGGTGCAGTAACCCCCCAGTACCCTATCTTCCAGTCTTCTCAAGACTGGGAATGACAAGGGACCCTGGGGCTTGGTAGCACTCCCACTTTCTCCGTCTCTCTCGCCAAGATCTGGGGGAAAAAAAATCAAGGACTAAGGTAAGGTTACCCACTTTATCATGGCTATGTTCTCTGTTTTAACAAATTACTCTGGCCCATTCTCATCCCTTGACTTGCAGAGCCATGGGCATTGAAGGGAAAACTAAGGGATGGGCGAGACACACCCTCTTCCCAGACTTTTTGAGGATCTGTTGTTTGAACATGCCCTCTTTATGCTCTCCTCTTACTCTGCCCCTTTGCTGGGAAGGGACCTGATGGTGAATTTGGAGAACCAATCTTCTCCGGTTAAGCCTCCTATCTCCCTTTTACCTCTGTGCACCAGACCTCCCCATGTTCCCCCAGAAGTGTGGGAGAAAGTTGAGTTAATTGTTTGGCATCAGGGAATTATGTCAAGCAACTTTTCATAATTTAGTTACTGCTAAAATCATTTTGCTATTGTTGGTTATTGTTTTAATGTTTAAACTTGACAAAAAGCTTGTTTGGGTTATGTAATGCTTGCTGAGAATTTGCAAGTATATAAAAATCGCTAATGATTGGCTTTTTTTTACCAGGACAAATTTAAATTTGAGATGTAAATCCTGGAAAAGTTTTTCCTAAGCTGCGATTAGTGAAACTTGCTGTTTGAGGTAAAAAAGCTCATGATTTTATTTTGAGTTGTCTGTTGGATCATAAATCCATTGATAATCCACCATCTGAGAGAAATGCCACAAGCTACACAGAGAGAATGTGATGCTGGTGGGAAGTCAGCACTGGGAAAAGCTGAGAGGACAATTTTAGTCTCAGTCTAAGTGTGATCCTCCTGACTCATTTTCCCCATTATGTTCCTTTGAAAAGGAATGTTACCTATCTGGCTATTCCTGAGTCTGGCTATGATTTGGGTTTGGTACTACATGGTTGGAAAACTGAATTATCTGAATCCAAACAGAGCTAAGGATATTTTATCCTGTCATATCTGGGCCCTTCAGTCTTTTCTGTCAGATCTGTGTCTTCCAGATTACAGGTCATTCACCTGCAGTTGATAGTAAACAGTAGGTACCAGTCAATGACCCCCATCCCATCCCTGGATGTAGCCTGTGCTCGATTCCAGTCAACCTTCTCTTTGGGACTCCCCCTAGAGGTAGGGACAGATTTACACCCCTCGCCAGTAGGAAGCAGTTTCAGAAGCCAAGACCTTCGCCCTTTACTCCAAAAGAATTTGGGTCTCATTTGTTTGAGGGAGAAATGATGAGGATGGGAATTAGACTCCAGAAAGGAAAAACCCTGTACTTTCCCACAAGGTCAAATCTCTGGCATTCACCTGAGGCTATAATCTCATCAACTGGCCTTTCATTTTGGCTACACCCACAATCTCCCCTCCATTGTTTTACCTCCTATGGTCCCTGTCCATTTCCCACCCTTAATCCTAGCTAGGCTCCATTCTCCCTTGGCCACCTGGTCCAGGTCCCAGGAGTTCTATTCCCCCCAGCTTACTGGCCACTCCTATTCAGACCTTCCTTAGATCCCTCCTCCAGGCACCCCAAGCTACTTGGCCACTCCTAGATCACTCCCATAGTCTTTCTGTATATAAAGTCCATCTTGTCTCCATTAAGATGCTCAGATTCTTAAAATCTAACCACTGCTCAGATTTTTATAATCTAGCCAATACGTCACAGACTCTCAGATTCCTTAAGAGTCTAGTAACATAGGGGATCTTTAATAAACCTTGTCTCTGGCTGAAAAAAAAAAGAATCAAAGAATCTTAGGTTAAAGCCTCAGATAGAACCCATTCATGAACTATAATATATCCTCTAAAACATATCCAACAAATTATCATCAAGCATTCACTTTGTAAGGTCCAAAGTATCATGCTCCCACAATTTAAAATAACCTTTGACATCTTACCACATCAGCAAAGAATTTGGTAATAAGAAGTTACATTGTTCAACAATGTAACCTTGAAAGGGCAAGTCAATGAGAAGGCCCCTAACCTTTTAATAGACCCCAAAGTTCTAGAGGGCAGAACCGGTTTTAACTAGCCCTAAGTAAGAGAAAGGGCATGGGCTTTTGGATGATGAAGGATGGGGGGAATGTTGAGGGGACATGGGATGGGTGGACATGTAAGACTGTAACCTGGAAAGGAACAAACTAATCCAGGCCTGGAAGTGAGGAGTCGTGGCTTTCTAACAGTATAAAACTTTTTCTGGCTTCTGTATTCAGCCCACTGTCTTCCAAGAGGTGAGCCCAATTCTCTCACAAGGACCGTAATAAACGATTCTTCACTCACTCCTAGCTTAGTTTCATTTTTAACTAGAAGGCTTGATTTCTCAGAGCCATACGATGAAGAGGCAATTGGCTGTGACAGCTCTCCAAGGCTTAAGCCTCCATTCTGCTCTGAGGGTCTCTAAGGCCTCATTTCTAACTTTGAAGACCTAAATGAGGAGGTGTCACTATGGCATTTTGTTCCATTTTTAGATGGAATGAATTATTAGGAAGATTTCTTCACATTGAACCTAAATCTGCCTCTTTTTAGGTTCTACCCACTGAGCATAGTTTGATCTTCTGGAGCCAAGCAGAACAAGTCTAATTCATCTTCTATGTTACAGTTCTGCTAATAATCAAAGGCAAATATCATCCTTGGAACTCTCCTCTCTAGTTTTTCCTTCTCTAGAGTAAAAATCCTCCCTTATTTTAGTTCAGCGGTCTCAAATATAGGGGTCATGCGCCCCATGGGTCCAAGTATGGCAAATCCAGATTAAAATGTGATAGGGAAGTATATAATAAATAAATATAAATAAAACAAAATAGATATATTTTAAAAGTAAATATGCAGTCTGCAGAAATCCTTATGCATTTCTATTTGAGTTTGACTTCATTGCTTTAGATGATTCTCATATGGTATGATGTTGAAGCTCTTTTTTTATCAATCAATCAATCAATAAACATTTATCAAGCACCTGCTCTATGCCAAGTACTGTGTTAAGTGAGGAGGATACAAGAAAAAAGCCAAAAGATAGTTCCTCTCCTCAAAGAGCTTATAATCTAATGACAGAAACAACTTGTAAACAAATATATTCAAAGAAAGCAATAAGCAAGATAAATAGGAAATAATTAATGGAGGGAAGGCATGAGATTGAAGAGGTATTAGAAAAGGCTTCCTATAAAAGATGGGAGTTTAGTTGGGACCTAAAGGAATCCAGTGAAGCCAGGAGGCAGAGCAGAAGAGGGAAAGCCTTCTAAGTATGTGGGACAGTCAAAGAAAATGCCCAGAAATGAGAGATGGAGTGTTTTGCTTGTGGAATATCCAGAAGGCCAGCATCATGACAGGGAAGAGCGTATGTCGAGGAATAAGGTATAACACTGGAAAGATAGGAGGGAGCTGGGTTATGAAAGGTAAATGGAGCGCCTTTGAAACAGAGGACTTTGTATTTGAGCCTGGGGATGATAGTGAACTACTGAAATTTACTGAGTAGAGGGTAATTATCCAGGTTTTCCTCCTGTATATATTCTTCAGAATGTCATTGTCCTTTCTAAATTACGACATTGAAAACTGAGAACAATATTGCAAATGTTATCTAAGTGGAATGGGAACCTCAGTTTTTTTTTTTCTATTAGGAACTTCCTGAAAAAACTACAACTCTTCTCTTAAAGGAATAAAATAGAGAGGTTAGTTAAGCCCTCACAGAAATTTATGGATGCAATCTGCTGAAGATGGATCATGAACACAAATAAATGAGGTTAAATAATAGGATAAATCAATCTAAAAGCATAATGTACCCAAAAGACTATACTATAAATAGCAAGGCGGAATGGAACTGTACCCATCTCTTTTACAGACTTTGTGACTCATAATCATGGAAGCGAAAACTGAAAGGGATCTTGGATATCAAATGTGAAACCCTCATTTTATATTGAAGCAAATGGAGAGCAAGAAAAGTCAAATGATTTGCCCAAAGCCACTAGGTAATAACTAACAGAGCCAGGACCTGAGCTTAAATTCTCTGACCCCAAATTCAGTGTTAATTCAAAAATACCATACTACTATAGGAATATTGGTAAACAAATTTGTGAGGTGAATCAAACTAGGATCTCTTTCTGTAATGAATTGGTGACAGAGAAAACATTATTTTCTGTTCAACCCACACACAAGGAAATAGTGAAGATATGGAATAGCATGAAGCATAAGTGTGATCAAGATACAACTACTCTCACTAGAATAATTAGAATTTGAGATTTGTAATTAATTGTCTGGATAACTATCTCTTAAGCTTATGTTGAAGCTAAATCTTAATAATAGGTCCTCAAGGAGAAAGTTTAAGCTTCAAGAGCGGGGTGAGATGAGTAGATAAGAAGGAATACATATGAAGAATTTTATATCAGTAAATTGCACTCTAAGTAGAATAATTGATAGGCTAATTCAAGAGATAAAGGAGAGGAGAGATTTAATGGTGGTGACAGGAAAGCATTCTAAAGAACTTGGGGTTCATTGAATTGTTTAAATGCAACCCCCCAAAAATGAGATCACTCATCCATATTGCTAGATTGCTTCTCTCTATAACAGTTATGCAAATTGGTTACTTGAAACTTTCTTAAACATGTTACCCATGGTGGCAGAAAAATTTTGCAAAAGAAATTGAGGAAAGAAAAACCTTGGGCATATGGAGAGCAGAAGAGGCAAAGAATAATCTCAGTCTTCAATATTCACATGGCACTTTCAATTTTATAAAGTTTATTTCTCATCACAACCACAAATAACACTGCAAAATATAAGGTAGGTGTTTTAAAGTATTATCTTTCATAATAAATGGAGGAGAAAAATGAAGTGACTTACTGATGATGACATAGTAATTGGTGAAGCTAGGGTCCCAATTTAGATTTTTTTTTCATCAGATTTAGTAAGTCTTCCATTATGCCATGGTAAAAAGAAGCAATTATAAAATTAAATTATTTCTTTTAATAAACAACAAACTAAAAATATTGAATTAGTCAGAGTAACATTAATGACACTGATTTTGTGTAACTTTTAAATGACTTTTCTTTTTTTTTTGATCTTCATTTATTCAACTTTAGAAAATGAATGCTTCACAGAGCTGTGCACATGTGTATAGGGATGCTCATAGGTTAACAGAGTAGGACCTTAATTCAGTATACTTCCTTCAGTCGAGTGCTCTTGGGCCTGGACACAAATGGTATAACTCCAACAGCATCAAGAACCAGGCAGAGCAGAAAAGATTTACAAGTGAGATGCGTTTTAAAAAAAGTTTAAAAATAGACAACATAAAAATCTAAATTCTTGAAGAACAATGAATTATCAAGTACCAATGAACTAGACACTCAAGCAGTTCACAAAACATCCCATTCATTTCCTGAAGAGATACCTTCAGGACAACAGGTAGGAAACAAGGAACCTACTATGAGTCGAGGGCAATTTTAGTCCCTAAATCTCAAAGTCACATTCCTCTGTTCCTTTAGCTTTCATCCTGCTTTAACCCATTCCTAACAAAGGGATATTTATACTGTATAAGACTTTGGTAGTATTATGAATCTGAATAACATCACACATATTTTGTCATTATACAAAAACTATGAAAAGTGTGCCTTGTAGAATTAATGAAAATTAAAGTAAGAAGTCAAAAATCAGTGCATTAATGAATCTCTTACATTTTTTCTATTTCAGGAAATCTGAAAACTCTAGTGATCAAAAAGATAGCATTAAAAAAACACATTATATTCATAAAGCAGGAGTGATCCATGAAAATTTCATGGAGGATGATGTAATGCCTAAGCAAGACTTTGAAGGAAATGAGGAGTTTGAAGAATCAGTTAGGGAGCGAATGTGTTCCAGGTATAAGACATAGCCTATATTAAATAATAAATAAAAATCGATGTTGAATTGAACTAAGTTAATTTTAAAAGTACCAATCATCTCTAATCCTAATGTTATCTTCTCATTGTGGGATGAAGATCACCCTGGAGCAATTAAGGTTGTATTTGTATGAAACCTGAGAGGTACTCCCAATTTGGAAGGTTTCAAATATAATTACTGTGAGAGACAGCATCATTGCTTGTTATCTAATGACCAGTCTAGTTAAGTTTGTAGAAACTCAATACCATAATGTTGACCACCAGGTAATGCTTTTGTTTTGTTTTATTTGGACACAAAAAGCCATTAAACTTCCAAATAAGATGTAGGAGTGATGGATCTTCATAAATGGAGAGAAGAGCCACACCAATGATGCCCTTGAAAAACTAAAATGTAAGAAACCAACCATCCGATTTATAAACTTAAATTTATTTTAGAAAAAAAAGCAATTCCCAATAATTTTTAGGAAACAGACAATAAGCAAAGTTAGCCTCTCATTTAGACTGATTCTACTTAGTGAAAATGGAGTTTTGTAAATCTTAAAAATTCATTTGAATTTTGAATTTAATAAGATCATGGTGCTGTGGGTTGAAACCTGTCAAAAGAAAAAAAAATCTTCTTCAACTAGCCATTTAAAAATATGAATTCCTGCTATTTGTTCAGGTTTGTGGGATAAAGGAAATAAATAATAATGCAATCCTTGCACTCAAGGAGCTCATGATATAGCTGAACAATCAAACATAAAACCAATAGAGAATGATTTATGACAGAATATATGGGTCTGTATATATGTGAAATAGGAGTTCAAAGAAGTTAGCAGTAACCTCAATTAGCGAGGCAGGGCACTTGAGGTATTGTCAACAAGAACATAGTATCTGCTGCCAGTATCCCTAATTAATGCTCTGAGGATATTTCTAGAAGGCATATAAAAACAAGGAAAGAACAAAATTAAAGAGGGGTAAGTAATAGCACAATACACACATACATACATACATACATACATATATATATATATATATATATATATATATATATATATATATATATATATATATATATATATGTAAAATCACCTTTAGAAAACCTTTAAGGATCAATGAAAAAAAGTAGTTGAGACAATTGATAGGTTTCATAAGGTAACAGTAGAAAATAAATATAGGAAAAAATCATTAGGATATTTATAAAACACCAGGAAGAAATGAGAAAATTTACTTGAAATAAATACAAAATTCATAAAATGCCTGCTAGTTATCCTGCCAAGATAAGTTGAAAAATTATGAATAAAACTGAAAAACTTTCTCTAAAGAAGATGAGGTACAAATTGAGAGAAAGATATTACTATTCATGTTTGGACCATGCCAATCTAAGGAAAAAAGCCTGTGTATGGTAATTTTCAGGTAGTGTTATGATAAATACATTTTCTAGGGCTTATTTTATGGAACTCTGCAAAATCAATTAATCAATAAACATTTACTATTTACTATGTGCCAGTAACTAACTATTGGGTGCTGGGATTAGAAATCTGAAGTGAGACAATACCTGCTCACTAAGGGCTTATGTTCTATTGGATACCACATGCTGACAAATGATAGACTGAGAAAAAGCTTATTTGCAATAAATATCACAAAGTCTGATATCCATTTTTAAGCCCAATGTGTTTGTCCTGATTTTTTCTCTTGACAGTATATTTTTACACTTACATTTACAATGCCTTTTCTGAATTCATGATTTCCATTTCTACTTTTTTGAGTTTAGCAGAAACATGATAAATTATACTCCATCCTGTCATTGTAACTCAGATAAAATCTCTAACATACAGGAAATCATTGGTCATTTCTTTCTTTTTCTCCTTCCTTCCATCCTGAAATAAATGAATACTAGAGATCAGCATCATTGGTGAATGTACTTTAAAATTTATCATTGGGAGATTGAAGATGAGGGGGTTTAGAAGGGTGAAAACAATTAATTTCTTCCTTATCTTAACATGGAAAAGGAAAATTTTTTTTAAATTTTAAAAATTTTAAAGTTTTAAAAAAATTGAACAATCTAACCTTAGTTCCCTCCCTCTATCCTCTGAAACTATCTTAGATCTAAAGCGCTGAGCCTAGGTTTCTACTCCATCCTCACATTTTCTTTTTTTTTCTACTTTTCCTTCCTTCCTTCATTCTTTCCTTCCTTTCTGTCTTTCTTTCCTTCCTTCCTTCTTCTCTCCTTTTTCTTTCTCTTCCTCTCTCTCTCTCTCTCTCTCTCTCTCTCTCTCTCTCTCTCTCTCTCTCTCTCTCTCCTCTTCTCTCTTCTCTCATTCCTTCTTCATTTAACTTGCATCACATTCTGTCCTGACCTGAACCCCCCGCTTTCCCTTTACTTATTTCAACCTAGTCTCCTACCCATTCCCTTAATTTTTTTCCCTCTACACCAAGTGAATAACAAGGCTCATTATTTTCCTTGCTCTCACCTTCCTTCCCCCTTCCAATATCCCATTGGTCTCCTCTAAAATTTTAATTACTTTGACAACTAGCATGAGAAGGAATACTAAGTTCTTACCTTATCTCCTCTTCTCTGCTGTGTTTCTTTTTAAAGCATAAAATTCCAGGGCTTTCTGTTTTTATTCTTTAGTGACCCTTAGGTTGAAATTATGCTTAATAAATTCCTATTGATCAACTGATTAATAGATTAATTTAAAAGCAGACCTTCTTGATCCAAATCTACAACTCATTCAAAGACCCACATCTCCTTATTTTTCTCATTTTATTATGGAAAAGGTAAATATTTTGGGAGACTGAAATTCTATACATTTATACAATATTTTTTTCAGTTCTAATTTTGAATATGTTTATTCTCTCAAGCCTTTCCCTTATTGGACATTATTTCCATTTCCTAGACTTTCGTTTCTTCTTTCACAACTCCTCTTCCATCAATATTAAATGATTTCATCTGTGTCAGATGGTCACAATCTATTTCATTTTTAACAATTTCTCTTTCCCAGGGATAATTCTGTAAAATCCTCTTCAGATAGGAGACATTTAGTCAAGATGGTCTTTCATTATTATAGACACCTTCTGAATAAGATTAGGAAGCACTAATCTCATAGATGTAGCATAACATTCAAGCTGCTTCTCTCATTATCTCTCATTCCCACTTGTAAGTGATGCCCTTTTCACAATCTCTTCCATTTCCTTAATAATTAAATAGACATCAAATATTTTGAATTAAACCAGGTGTGTGTTTTAATTTGACTTTCAATCAATTTTTTTCCACTTTGTAATATAAGTTCAGATACTATTTTAATTAATAAGCTTTTCCCAAGAAAATGAGTTAATGTGCACGTAGAGAAATTATTTGTGCTTGCATGGATATAAATGCAAAACTACCTGAATAATTTTTTGTAAAATAGTTCTCTTAAAATAACAAGATTTTAAGTAAAATCAAAAACCCTTACTTTGATTTCAGTAAAAAAAAAATCAATGCTTCATTAGACCTGAAGTTAATAGTTATGTAAACCATGGTATCTCTGAGAGATGGGGAATTTCTCAAAGAATAGCTTCCTGCCAAATAAAAGCCCTTCTTTGTAATGAAAATATATAATAAAGCAAAAAAAAAATCACATAAGCCATGTCTGACAATGCATGTATTATTCTTTATCTTCAGGTCATTACCTCTCTTCCATTAATTGAGAAGTATTTATTATTATCAGTTTTTTGAAGTCATGATTTGTTGCTGCTTTGGTCAGAGTTCTAAGATCTGTTGAAGTTATTTTGCCGTATGTTATTATTATGATCATGATATTAATTATTCTCTTGATTCCGTTCACTTGATTCTGCTTGAGTTCACATAAGAGGGGAAGGGAATAAGCATTTACTTTTTTAAATTAATTTATTCATTTTTAGTTTTCAAGGTTCATTTTGATAATATTTTGAGTTCCAAATTTTCTACCCATCTTTCCCTTCCCTCCACCCCAAGACAGCATGTAATTTGATATAGACTCTACATATGCATTCATATTTAAGGTATTTTCACATTAATTATGCTGTAAAGAAGAATTAGAACCAATGAAAGAAATCACAAGAAAGAAGAAACAAAAAAAGAGAGAGAGAACAAATAATATGCTTTGATCTGCATTCAGACTCTATAGTTCTTTTTTCTGGATGTGGACATCATTTTTCAATTATGAGTCCTTTGAGTTGTCTTGGATCCTTGCGTTGCTAAGAATAGATGAGTCTATCAAAGTTAGTCATCTCACATTGTGGCTATTTCCATGTACAATGTTCTTCTGGCTCTGCTCATTTCACTCAGCATCAATTCATTTAAATCATTCCAGGTTTTTCTGAAGTCAGCCTGCTCATCATTTCTTATAGCACAATAGTATTCCATTACATTCATATATCACAACTTGCTCAGCCATTCCCCTACTGATGGGCATCCCCTCAATTTTCAATTCTTTGCCACCACAAAAAGAGCTGCTATGTACATTTTTGTACATGTGGGTCCTTTTCCCATTTGTATGATCTCTTTGGGATATGGATCTAGAAATGTATGGCTTGGTCAAACAGCACATGTTATAGCCCTTTGAGCATAATTCCATATTGTTCTCCAGAATGGTTAGATCAGTTCACAACTCCAACAACAACGCATCAGTGCTCCAATTTTCCCATTATTGATCATTTTCCTGTTTTGTCTTGTTAGCCAATTTGATAGGTGTGATGCGGTATCTCAGAGTTGTTTTGATTTGCATTTCTCTAATCAATAGTGATTTAGAACATTTTATCATATGATTATAGATAGCTTTAATTTCTTCATCTGAAAATTAGGTGTTCTTATCCTATGAGCATTTATCAATTGGGGAATGACTTTGGAGTAAGCATTTATTAAGTGCCAGGCACTTAATAAATATTATCTCATTTGTAGCTGAAAACAAACCTGGGAGGCAGGTACTGTTATCCCCATTTTATAGTTGAGGAAATTGAGATAGACAGAGGTTAAGTGACTTGCCTATAGTCTCACTGCTACTAAGTGTCTGAAGTCAGATTTGAAGTCAGGTCTTCTTGACTCAAGGCCAGCATTTTATCCACTAGGCCACCTAGCTAGCATTTATATAATATATTAAGGTTTACAAAACATTTTATGAATAGTATCTGATCCTCACAACAACCCTGGGAAGCAAAGGATATTATTATTTCCATTTTACAGATGATGAAACTGAGGCTGACAAAAATTAGATGACTTGCTCAGAGTGGCATACATAGTTAAGTACTTGTCTGAGGCAGGATTTGAACTTATATCTTTCTAACTCCAAGCCCATTACTCACTACACTGTACTACCTGGCTGTCTGAAAAGCCAAGTCTTTCCCTATTTCTCTGAATTTGTCATCTTCAACTTTCCTACCAGCAAAATAAAATTCAATTGTATGAATAATATTAATAAAACTAATATTTGTATAGCAAATAAGGTTTTGCAAAACACTTTGCATGTGTCACCTCATTTGATCATCATAACATCCTTGTGATGAAAGTGCTATTATAATTGCCATTTTTACAGAAAAAGAAATTCAAGGTGAGAGAACAGATGTTTGCTCAGAGTTACACAGTAGGTGTCTGGGGCTAGAGGCATAGTCATGTTTTTCTGACTCCAGGTCTAGTATTCTATTTACAATACTATTTTGCTAAATCTCATTTTCATTCATAAAATACAATTCATTCAGAACTTCCTGAACAGACACATTTTGTTTCTTGTTCTGTGTATATTCTCTCTCTCTCTCTCTCTCTCTCTCTCTCTCTCTCTCTCTCTCTCTCTCTCTCTCTCTCTCTTTCTCTCTGTGTATATGTTATATATATATATATATATATATATATATATATATATATATATATATATATAGTCTGTGTGTACATGTATACAGACATACACAAATATATACAATATATTCTTTTATATATATGGATACTTTGCAACTATCCTTGACCTCCCTGGAGTATATGTTATTAGTAGGAATATATACTATTAGTAGGACTCATGGGTGAAAGGGAATGTAGAGTTTAATGACTTTTGGGGTATTTTTTTACATCATGATTATAATTATTGAATGAATTACAGGTCTACTAATAATACACTATTGTGCCTGCGCTTTGGCTACCCCTCCAAAAATGCTCTTTTTTCCCTTTGTCCTCTTTGCCATTCTGATGAGTGGAAAGTAGAGCTATACAACTCTTTATTTATTTATTTGTTTTTAGGAAATTGGGATTAAGTGATTTGTACAGGGTCAAGCATTTGGTCTTGGGCCAGGTTTGAACTCACGTCCTCAGAACTTCAGGGCCGGTGCTCTATCCACTGTGCCACCTAGCTGTCCCCACAGTTCTTTAAATTAGCATTTCTTTTAGTATTAGTGACTTGGAGCATTTTTCACGTGGTTGTAGATAACTTGGTATTCTTTATTTGGAAACTACCAGATCGTATCCTTTGACAACACACTTACTGGGGAATAGATGATATTCTTGTGTATTTTTTTTATCAGTTCCTTGAATGTCATAGATGGTAGATACATCAATTTAACATATGTATTTCTCCAACTAATTATTTATCTTCTGTGGTCTCATTTTCGAAGATAACTCTGCCCCCTTGTTCAATTGGTGAATTCATACTTGGAAAATTCATTTGAGGAAGTACTAAATTCTCCATCCTCTCTCAGCTTTACCCCTTACCTTTTGGACTTTTCCTTTTACCCCTCACACAAGTCCCCTCTCCCATTTTCTGGCTCTCATATCTCTTGTCAACTCCAGTTAAAACATAAGCTCCTGCAGGGCAAGGACTGTCTTTTGCTTTGTATTTGCATTCTCAGCGTGGCACATAGAGGGTACTTAATAAACTCTCTCTCTCTCTCTCTCTCTCTCTCTCTCTCTCTCTCTCTCTCTCCTAATTTTAATTGCATTTTTTCCTTGTGCTGAAGTTTTCAGTCATTTTATCTTTTATGATCAAATTTATCATTTATTTTAAGTAAGAATTCTCCAATCAGTAATGGGGAAAGGCATTGTCTTCCTTTTATCTCTAATTATTTTATTGGATTTTTTAATATTGAAATTATGTATACATTTGGAGTTTCTTTCATTATTGTATGGCATAAGGTATTGGTCTAAAGTTTAGTCTCTAAAATCTTCTCATTTCTGCTGTTTGTTTTCAAGTCTTTCCAGTAATTTTTATCAGAGTATCCTTACTCCAGTAACTGAGGCTAAATGTTTTTTTAGATAATATACTACTACCTTTAATTGTTCATCACCTCCCATGGATTCCATTATCTCCCTGCAAATGATATTCAGATCTCTATTTCCAGCTCTAGACTTTATGACCTCAGTTCCAGCCTCTTCAATTTTATATTTGGCATCTTTAACTGGATGTCCTATAAACCTCTTAATCTCAGTGAATTTGACTCAGCTTCCTATATATATTAGAAATGAGACTTTTATCAGAGACCCTGTCTATAACAAATAATTTTTATAGCTAGGAAAATAATTTCCTAAAAATTAGAATTGGGCAAGTGGAAGCTAATGACTTCATGAGACATTAAGCAAGAAAGCAAAACAAAACAAACTAAAAACTTTTAAAAATGGAAAAAATGAAGAAAATGTGAAATATCTTCTTTGAAAAATAAGTGAACTGGAAAATAGATGAAATAGAGATGAGCTGTGATCAAAAAAAAAAGCCTAGATATCATCTTTCAAGAAATTATCAAGAAAAACTTCTCTAATATTCTGGAACCAGATAGTAAAATAGAAATGGAAAGAATCTATGGATCATTTCTTAGAAGAGATCCTAAAATGAAAACTCCCAGGAATATTATAGCTATATTCCAGAGCTTCCATGTCAGGGAGAATATATTTCAAGCAGACAGAAACAATTCAAATATCATGTAGACACAGTAAGGATAACTGAAGATTTGGCAGCTTCTACATTAAAGAATTTTAAGACTTGGAATATGATATTCTAGAAGGAAAATAGATCAAAAACAGATAATTTAAGAGTTACTGGACTACCTGAAACTCATGATTAAAAAAAAAAGCTGAAACATTGTCATTCAAGAAATTATCAAGGAAAACTGGCCTGATGTTCTAGGACCAGAAAGTAAAATAGAAAAAGAAAGAATACATCAATCACCTGAAAGATATCCCAAATGAAAACTCCCAGGAATATTGTAGCAAAATTCTAGCCAGAAATAAACCATTCAAATATCAGAGATCCACAGTCAGGATAACACAAGTTGTATCAGCTTCCACACAAAAGATCAGAGGTCTTAGGATATAATATAACCAGAGTTAGGATTACAATGAAGAATCACCCAGAAAAACTGAGTATAATCCTTCTGGGGGGGGAGGGGGAGAATGTATATTTAATGATATAGAGATCATTCAAGCTTTCCTGATGAAAAGAACAGAGCTGAATAGAAAATTTAACATTCCAATAGAAGACTCAAGAGAAACATAAAAAGTAAACATGAGAGAGAAATCTTAAGGGACTCAATAAGGTTAAACTGTTTGCATTCCTACATGGGGATGATAGTTACAACTCCTAAGGACTTTCTCATTGTTAGGGCAGTTAGACAAAATGCAGAGGGCACAGATGTGAGTTGACTATGATGGAATGCTATTCAAAAAAATAAAAATAAGAGGTAAAAAAGAGAGATGAGCTGAAAGAAGGTGAAAGGGAGAGGTAAAATGGGATAAATTATCTCCCACAAAAAGAGGTGCAAAAGAGCTTTTACAGTGGAGGGGGCAAAAAGGGGAGGGTGATGAGCAGTGCTAAAATATAATTTTCATTGGAATTGGCTCAAAGAGGAATTACATACATATTCTGTTGGGTATAAAATATATATTGTATCCCACAGGAAATAAGAGAGGAAGAGGATAAGAGAAAGGGGAGGCTGATAGAAGGGAGGGCATATTGGGGGAGGCAGTAGTCAGAAATAAAACTCTTTTGAGGAGGGACAGAGTGAAAGGAGAAAGACAGAAGGATAAATAGGGGAAAAAGGAAGATGTAGAAAAATATAATTATTAAACATAACTGTTAATGTGAATGGAGTGAACTCACCCATAAAATGGAATCAGATAGCAGAGGGGATTACATGAATTAGATATAAAGGGTGAAACTATAAAATGGAATCAGATAGCAGAGGGGATTACATGAATTAGATATAAAGGGTGAAACCATAAGCAAATTAGGGGAGAATGGAATTTCAGATATATGGATAAAGGAAGAATGTATGACCAAACCAGAAATTGAGAACATTATATGATAAAAGACGGATAATCTGATTATATATTATAAAAAAAGGGTTTTTTTGCATAAACAAAAAAAAAGAGGACAGCCATGATTACAAGCAAAGTAGAAAACTAGGGGGAGAGGGGAATTTAACAACAAGTTTCTAATAAACATCTCATTTCTCAAATATATAGAGAAGCAAGTCAAGTTTATAAGAAAACAAGTGATTCCCTAATTTATAAATGGTTAAAAGATATAAACAGGTAGTTTTCAGAAGAAGAAATCAAAGCTAGGCGGCTCAGTGGATAGAGCACCGGCCCTGGATTCAGGAGGACCTGAATTCACATCCGGCCTCAGATATATAACACTTACTAGCTGTGTGACCTTGGGCAAGTCACTTAACCCCATTGCCTACCCCCCCAAAAAAAGAAACCAAAGCTATTGTCATATGAAACAATGCGCTAAATCATTACAGATTAGAGAAATGCAAATTAAAACAACTGTGAAGTACCACTTCATACCTATCTGATTGGTTAATATGACAGAAAAGGAAAATGACAAATGTTGGAGGGGATGTGGGAAAATTAAGACAGTATTGATGGAGTTTTAAGCTGATCCAAATATTCTATAGAACAGTTTGGAACTATGCCCAAAGGGCTATAAACTGTGTATACACTTTGATCCAATTATATCACTACTAGATCTATGACCCAAAAAGATTAAAAAAGGGAAAGGGCCTATATGTTCAAAAATATTTATATCATTTTTTATCTATGTTGGAAAAGAATTGGAAATTGAGGGGATGCCCATCAATCAAGGAATGGTTGAACGTGTTGTGGTATATGATAGTGATGAAATAGCACTGTGCTGTAAGAAATGATAAGCAGGATGCCTTCAGAAAAAAAAAAACCAGGAAAGACTTCCATGAACTGGTACAAAGTGAAGTGAGCAGACCCAGAAGAACATTATACACAGTAACAGCAATATTATACGATGATCACCTGTGAATGACTTAGCTATTTTCAGAAATTCAATGATCTTATGATGAAAAATAGCATCCACCTCCTGAGAAAGAACTGATGGAGTCTGAATGTAGATTAAAGCATATTTTTTAAAACTTTTTTTTTCTTTGTGTGTATGTGTGTGTGTATGTCGGGGTAATTGTGTTTTCTTTCACAACATAACGAATATGGAAATGTCTTTTGCATAATTACACATGTATTACCCATGTTAAAATTTTTTCCTTCTGAATTAGGGGTGAGAGTAGGGTGGGAGGGACAGAATTTGGAACTCAATTTTTTCTTTTTTTGCTTTTGTTTTTGCTTAGTCCATAGGGGTTAAGTGACTTGCCCAGGGTCACACAACTAATAAGTGTTATGTGTCTGAGGCTGGATTTTAACTCAGGTTCTCCTGACTCCAAGGCCAGAGCTCTATTCACTGCACCACCTAGCTGCCCCTCAATTTTTTTTTAAAGGACATAAGATTGTTTTTACACGTAATTGGATTTTTTAAAAAAATTACCCCCTACAAAAATTGATAGATTTTAAAACATGTATTTTGTTTTGTTTGCTTATATCTACAACATTGGTTCTTGGATTATAACTCAATGTCATGACAAAAATTTACCCCTTCCTTTACATGATAAGGTTAGGTCCAGATACTACCCTAATAGACCAAGGAGATTGAACAAGTTTACTGGGGAAGTTCACCACTAAAGATGCAGTTCTTCTCATCTACATGTGTAATGTATGACCAAGAGGGCAGGAATAAAGAATTTACACAATTTTCAGAATTCCATTAAATTATAGGGCCCCAACTTCACACACGTGTAACTTTTTATACACTTAGGTAGCCAGGAAGCTGAGACAATGGATGTAGGGGACCACCTGATCTGGAGACAGCTTTATTGCCTTTTAGGGAAAACTAATCCTTGCTACAAAGGTGAGGAAGGAATCTTAGTAGATATGGGTCCTTAATAACAAAGACACAAGACAAGATGGGAGAAAGGGAAAGGCCTTACATAAAAGGTAGCACTTAAATTTTAGAGCTTTGATCAATGCAATAATAAACAATGATAAGAGAGGATCAAAAGTGAAACATACTACTCACTTCCTATCAGAAAGGTTATTGTTGTTGTTCAGTTGAATTAGCTGTGTCCTACTCTAAGACCCCCATTTGGTGTTTTCTTGGCAAAGATACTGGAGTGGTTTGCCATCTCCTTCTCAGGTTCATTTTACAGATCAGGAAACTGAGGCAAACAGTGTTAAGTGACTTGCCCACTTAACATCTAGTTAAGTATTTGAGGCCAAATTTGAACTCAGATCTTCCTGACTTCAAACCCTGTGCTATATCTGCTGTGCCACCTAATTGCCCAGAAAATTAATGACTTAAAATATAGGTGGCATGAAATTCCAGACTCCAGGGACCATTGTGAGACATTGTTTTATTTGACTATACATACATTTTATGAGAGGTTATTTCTGTTATTCTTTCTCTTTTTCTTCGTTAGAGGTGGGGTAGAAGGGAGAGAAAATAAATGCTTATAAAGCAAACCAAAAATTTACATGATTCAAAACAAAATAGAGCAGTTAAAAGACAAATGTTAATATAGGCTTAACTAACTAATACGGATCTGTTGAGTCACTCTACTCAGTTAGCTATGACAATTGAGGCCGAGCAGGATAAACTTAAGTAAAAGTTGTAGTTGAGCTAAACACTGAATGAGAGAAAACCTTTTAGGCATTAGAGACAGCACTGTGCAATGGCAAAGAAGTGGGAGACTGTGTCACATTCAAGGAATGGTAAAAGAGGTCAGTTTGGTTAAGTCATAGTATGTATGGACAGGAATAATGTTTAATAAGGCTAGAAAAGTACCTTAGGACCATGTTGTGAAAAGCCTTAAATGCCACAGGACTTTATACTTGAACCCAGATATAACAGGAAATTTCTAAAGTTTACTGTGGAGAGAAATGATGTGGTCCTTATTTGCATCATAGGAAAATCAATTTGGCAATCATCAATGAACTTTTCCTACTCATTATCCATTGATGATTCTTTTTTTTTTTGGCATTTACATATTTTATTTAATTTTTTTAACTTTTTTTTCCATATGCTTTTGAGTTGAAAATTTTTTCTCCCTTCCCCCCTACCCTCCCCAAGACGGCGCACAATCTGACATAGGCTTTACATTTACATACCCATTAAACATATTTTCATGTTAGTGAAGTTGTAAGTAAAAATTAAAACCAATAGGAGGAACCATCAAAAAGATGAAAGAAAACTCAACTGAAGGTAAAAATAAGTGAGAGCGATTCGACTTCCATAGTTCTTTCTTTGGATGTGGACAACATTTTCCATCCCGAGGCCTCTGGACATGTCTTATCCATTGATGATTCTTCAACATCATCTGTCCTGTTATATTTCCTGGATTTCAGTGATCTTGGTGCAAGGGATAACTGTGGGCCAATGTAGCAAACATTCCCGATCTCTATCCTTTAAATAATAAATGGTTTTATTTATCCAATCATTACTAATTGTGATGAAATATAATTTTGTCTCTCATCTGAAGCTTTATAGGTTACGGGCTTTTTATTATAACATATACACAAATACACATGCACACATACATACATATACAACTATAATGGGAGATTATATGGATTTATTCTCATGCAGAAAGAGATTATAATATTTGTATTCTGCTGAGATAGAAATGGTACTTTGTATGTTGTAAAAAGATAAAATACTGATTAGTTTGCATTAAATAGGAATTGGGCTACTTTAAAGTGTGTCAACTAGATTTATGCATTATTTAAGACATAATTTGTTATATAGCCATAAAAATGGATTTGATTCTTAATATTATTAGATATTAGAAAAATTACCAAAGTTTAGAACGTATCAAAAAGTATTTTAGGGCTGTATGATTTTCAAAAGGAAATGAAATTCTCATCAAACTCAGCTCACCTAAAGATAATCCATGTTTAATTAATATTTAGTGCTAAAGCAATCTGGGAGATGCTAGAGGCAGCCATGTTGTATAGCAAGAGGCTTATTCAGTCAAGGGAATCTTTTAAAAATCCCAAACATCCTTTCTATTACAGATAGACTGATATGTTAAAATTATTAAATATATAGTTTGCAGAATGTATAAAACTTTTCAAGTAAGCTATTTAAGTTATCTGATTAGAAAAACAACAACAACAACAAATTTACTATGCTTTGTTCTCCCAAGTTTGACAGAAAACAGTAGAGAATGGGAAAGTCTGGCCAAAACATAAACAACAGAAAATTCAAAGGAATGGACAAAGTAGTCTCCAAATGTCTATGAAATCTTTATTCCATCTGGGATAATCAAATTAACTATAATTGTGTTGTGTTTTAAGGTTTGCAAAGTATTTTACACACACAATTTTGTTTTAGCCTCCTGACTACACATATGGCAGTTATTATTAATCTCATCAGTACACACAAACCTCTCTAAAAGCCAAAGGCTCAGAAACTTGCTTGTGGCTGCAAAATGAGTAAGTTCTGGAAGTGAGACTTGAGACCACGTCTTCTTGATTCCAAGGAGAGGATGTCACCTTCTGTACCACACAGTCTCTCCAATATGTGTGTATGCATACACACACACACACACACACACAAATACACACACACAACATAATCATGTAATGATTCCCCAAGGCAATAATTATGAAATACAGTATGGCAAAGTCTCTTTGTAGCTACTTTCCTTTCTTCAATTCTGTCTGAAGTAAAGCAACTTTGAAAGGAATGCCTGATCATTGGCTTTAGTTAGAGACAAAGAAATGAAAATATGAGGTGTCCTGACCTGGCCTAGGGATATTCCTTTTATAAAATTACTCAGAATTGGTACAAGATGGAAATAGATTAAGAAAGATAGTTCTGAATAGATTGGTTTGTCACTATAGAGGGTACTAGGTAACCAGGGGACAATATGAAGTCCCTAGGCATTTGTAACAGATAAGGAAAGATAGAGGAAAAAAAGGAAGTAGGAAGGAGCAAAAGGCTGTCTACCTTATCACATTGGTACAAAGATGTAAAATATAGCAATTAAATCTCCATCTTTATTTTGCATAATTTAGGATGATAAGTAGAATTTACATACACACACATATGTGTGTGTGTGTGTGTGTGTGTATAATCTATTTATCTATCTATCTATATTCAACATGAGAAAGAAGTTTCTAACAGTTATAAATGTTTTCTAACGGAGTAGGTTATCTTCAAAGGTAGTGAGTCTCCTGGCTCTGGAGGTGTTAAGTAGACGCTGGACTACTACTTAAACAAAATGTTCTAAAAGAGATTTATGCTCTATGCAACAATAAGATTAGATGGTTTAACTTTAAATTTCTATAGTTCTATAAGTGTAATATTGAATATTTCAATACATAATAGCCCCACAATCATATCTTAAAATAATATAAACTGAATATAATAAAATTTGTTACATTAAAAAAAGTTAAGTCCAATTCAAGAAAATGTTGAGTATATTTAAAAGATCTGATGGTTGGAGTACATGTGGAGAACAGGGAAAACATGAGTAAGACCTGTATCACTCCTTGGACAAATTAATTAAACTCTTTGGGCCTCATTTTCTTCATCTTTTAAAATGAGGGAGTTTGAATAGATCATTTTAAAGATCCTATCTAGCTCTTATTCCTTCAGTTACATATAACCAAATAGAAAACTTCCTTAAGTAAAAGAAAAGTTTCTGCAAATTATTTGTGTGAATTCTGGAAATTCTAGTCCCAGACCGAAAGCACCATTTTTTCCTTGCCATGAGACAACACAAAGATTTACATGCACACACACACACATGCACACACACACACAAATGTATATGTATAAATAGGAGTGGGAGGAGGCAGTGTGTATATGCACTTTGAGTAAAGAGATGGAAGAGAGGTTTGGGTGGAGGGCTAACCACTGAGAGTTCTGAAAGCTGCCTCTGCAATGTGGTGCCTTGAAGCCCCAAGAAATCTACAGTTGTTACTAAGCTTTCACTTGCAAAAGCACAGAAGTGGGTAGCATTAGAGACTTCCACCTTCCATGACCTCCCCATACATTAGAAAAGTACATGTTAAATTGAGGCTTTTGTATTACTTTATCTATTTACTGATTTACTTCGTAGTTTAAAAAAGCTATCATACTCTTGATTTAAAAAAATGGCATGTCTTAACTACTTTGTGATTGTTTTTTTTTTGGCAAATGAGAGGGCTGGAAGATATAATAAAAAGGATGATTGCAATTTAAACCAAATAAGAAGGATAGAATGTCTAAAACATTAGAGTTTGTTTCCAGAGCTCAAATATCTGAATATAATTAAAGGAATCTAAATGACTGATTTCAATGTTTTGATAAATTTCTCAAAGAACAAAATGTAAACTGCACTTGGGGTTTTGATCCCTTAGGCTTAACCTGGAAGCCAAGATGTAAGGGTTGTCTGGTAAGGGGGAATGGGAAAGAGTATATCATATTGTCTTCCCTCCTACAATTGTTTTCTCTTACAGCATTCCCAATAGAGAGGCTAGTGAGTTAGGATTAGTTTTTCCCAGTGGTAGAAAAGTATAGTTTGAAAAAAGTGGCAAAACCTAGAATTCCAAATTCAACCATTATAAAAGGCATCACTTGCTGGTTACACTTCAATTCTCTTTTCATTGGAGTCAGCTAAGCCTGCTGGCATCATTAATGCATGTTAATTTTACATTATTTTTAATAGAGAATAGGAACAATGAAGTTTATATTCTTAATGCTGATAAAATAATTTGTCATTAAACACATATTTGTTCCTATAACTGGGTGGCCATTTCCTAAAATATGATGTTAAACATTTGAATAACATATAGTAAAAAGGAGCAATTGGATCAGATCAGAGGTCAGCAAATATTGCCTATAGGCCAAATCCAGCATTCCGACTGTTTTCATTTGCCCTTCATTGAAGAAATGTTTTTTACACCTTAGAGTTTTATTGTATTTGAAAAGGTAAAAAAAAAAATTCTCAGCTCACATAATCCCAAGGCAGGCATAGTGATAGATTTTGCCCTTGGGCAGTAGTTTGCCAACCCTTGAATGAAATGATTTCAAAAGACTTTCTCAGTTTTAATATTTCATGAAGCTTTGATTTTTATACAACTTACGATGTAGGAAATGTTCTAAAATTAAGTATCATAGGAACAAAGATCTAGACCTGGGGGAAAAAATACGCTTCAGTATCATGGCATATTCTTTTAAAACTCTAACTCATCAATGCTGCCACTTAAGCATCTTTGGATTGTGATGCTCCTCAAAACATAGTGTAAAGAAATGAAAAAAAAGGAATAGAACATTTTGAATTTTGTCTGGCATACACTTAACAGGACAAGACAGAGATATTAGCACCTGTGAGAGATGATAAGAAAGTATATGAGAAAGCATAAAATAGGGTTGTTATGCACAAACTGTAACATAGTTTTAATATTCCCATAAAATTAAAATTTGAAGAAATACATGAAAAAAAAATTGTGGAATAGTGAATGGAGGAGTCATCCCCTAAGGTAGGAGGGCCTTAGTAAGTCATGCCTGAGACATACCAGCCAGGTGACTGTGAAAGTTTCCAGCACTCCAAACTCTCTAGTATTATAAGATGTAGGGAAGGTGCTAAATTACATTGGTAGAAGAAGTTTCTCATCTGATGGTTCCCTATACAAATAAAATTATAAGTTCAGTGTCTGTCCATATCCCCTAATAATTATGAACATACTAAGTTGCAAACTGCTAATTTCCTAGTTGTAAATGACTATCTGTTCTTCTAAAATAGGCTTATATTTAAACAATCAGATGGATAGGTTTTTATCAATTTATATGGTCCTTTCAATGATAAAAATGATAAGCCTGTCATTTCTGCCTGTCCCATGCAATTTACATTTATACCACAGATTATCCATTCATTATGCTGGAGGTCTTTCTCACTTTCACCTGACATCATAAGTATATGACTAGGGACCCTAGAGCTATCCTCTTGCCATCCTTTATCCTTTCCACTTGACCAGTTCATCATTTTTTTCTATTACATATTCCCTTGATTACATTTTTATATCTACTCTTCTTCAAAATTCCTTCTGTTATGGGATGCAGGCTTCTCATACCTGCCATGTGCTTATCGATTGCCCTTTGAATTCTTTTTGAACCTTCATAAAATCCTAGTCCAGTGGCTCATTGCATCATATAAGTGACTGGGTTCTTTCAGACTATGCGGACAGAATGTGAAGTATTACGAGTTCTACTATGTGGCAGATGTTTTTACTCTTGTCCCAGTAGCACACAATTTACTTTCTGAGGGCCAGTCAAGTTGAAGATTATCACCAGCAGTCTGGCCGTTTTGTGATAAATTATTTAGTTATGGAAATGCATGAAACAAACATACACAGGAAGAAATAACTGGATAGTGCATCTAAATAGTCAGTTAATCAAGTTTTCTTGAAGTCACATGAGTGGCCTGAAGTAATGTGTGAATGCCAGGACACATCCTTTCTGATTCACATCCTATGAATTAAAATGTCAACCTTTTAAAAATTTCATCTTGATTTCACCATTATTGTATAAAAATAAATTGAAAAGAATAATCATCAACTGTAAATAGGTACTATGTTAGAGATTAGTAATGCAACTCATAAAAATAATACAACTATTGCTGTCAAGTAACTTGTAGCCTAATAATGAGGCTAAGATATAAGCATAAATAAAAAGACTACAAAGCTAAATGTGACCAGAACAAGAAGAAAGCAAGAAAAATGCTAAAAGAAACTCGAAGTAGGAAAAGAAGCTGCTAGAGCAGGAGAGAACAAAGAAGCAGTCTTTCTTTTTCTGAACAACACGATGCTGTTCAGTCAGCTAAAAACATTTTTAGTGTAGGGAATTATAAGAGCTAGACAGCTAGCTGGCACAGTGGATAGAGTACAGTGCCTGGAGTCAGGAAGACCTGAGTTCAAATTCAAACTCAGATACTTATTAGCTGTATAACTGTACAAGTTTGCCTCAGTTTCTTCATCTATAAAATGAGCTAGCGAAGGAAATGACAAACCACTCTAATAGCTTTACCAAGAAAACTCCAAAAGGAGTCTCAAAGAGTCAGACATACCTGAAAATGGCTAAACAACAACAACTATGACACGTTCTCAGATACATCCATACAAGTAAACAGAGATTCAAACTAACAACCAGCCAAACTAGTAAATAAATATTGTTGGGATGAGGATTACTGACTTTCAGTTGTTTTATCTCTTCCTATTGAGCTTAGTTGACTGTCATATTTCTTACTGAAATAACTTAGCCTTGAAAGAGAGACCAAACTTTGTACAACTGACAAAACATAGTGAAATTTCTTTTTGGTGGCATTGTCACTAAGAAAAAAAAAATGTTGTACATTGAAGTGTGAAAAATTATTCTAGAATAATGTCTCTATTAGATGAAAGTGCATTCTTTTCCAACGTAAAATTTCTTTAGAGTTTTGCATGCTTTTGATTTTTTTTTCAGACTTTGAGATTGAAGGTCATATTTGTTAGGATATAATAGGAGAGCCAATAATTACACAAAAAAGCAGTTTTGAAATGAGATGTTTAGTAAATCAATTAATATTTACATAAATATGTGTACATACACATACAATACACATATGTATACATATACATATACGCATATGAGTATGAATCTGTAGCTGTATATGTATATGTATCTGTATCTGTATATGTATATGTATATGTAAATGTATATGTATGTGTATCCTAATCAGTATCCCCTTGTGTTAGATAAGATAGCTCAGAGTGCAGACCATCAACTAATTGACTGCTCCTAAGATCTTCTCTGAAGTATTGCCTGTGAATATGCCTAGCCTCAATAATGAGATATAACAGTAGAAACCTAGAGATCCAGGCTTTTGATTGGTGTAATGCATTCCGTTGTATATCCAGGCCACCATTCATGAACTCATTGGACTATAGCACTGGGGACCAGCATAATTGTATTCCTGTGTGTAATAAACAGCCTCTCTCATGATCCTTTGAGTGCTTATGTTCCTCCTCAGTACCTTGCTCAGATGTCCCCTGTGGCGCTTAGAAGGCATGAAGTCAGAATTGTTTCTATTATACTGTCCTTAGCAAAACCAACTCTAGAAGATGAATCTGCAAAGAGACTATGAGAACAGTTTCAAGATTAACCCCTATTTTATATCAGAAGACAAAGACAGACATCAACAATTGATGTAGACACTTAGATCTGACCTTAGCTCCAGAACTAATTTCCTGGTCCAGAAAAAGATTGCAGGAAAGGTCAGAGGGGAAAATCGGGTAGCACCCACCCCATCCCTAACTGTGTCTAGTCAACAGGAGTAACATTCAGGGTAGAGACAGCAAAAGAGCAGATAGAGCCTGCCTAATAAGTTCAAGTGCATGGAAATGGGTAGATTCTATCCTTGGCACAGATTTCTTATCTAGAATTGACCTGTACATATGAATAAAAAGGAAAATTTTGAATATAAGAAATAAAATATATGTTAAGAAAATTTCAAGAGATAAACCCAGAAAAAAGAACAGGTCAACTCCACAGAAAGTAAAACATTAGGGGAATGTGTGTGTGTGTGTGTGTGTGTGTGTGTGTGTGTGTGTGTGTGTGTAGTTGGCCATAAAAATTCCAGAGATGGATAGAAGAAAACATGTAGCAGATTAAAAATAAAGTTAGAGTCTTTGAGAAAAGAAATGAAAATAAATAACATAGAAGAGAATGTACAAAAGAAAACCAAGTAGCAAATTCTCTGGAAAAGTAGAACAGAGCCAATAGACCTCAATGATTAAATGAGGCAACAAAAAATGTTAGTACAAAATCAAAATACTTAAAAAAAATTAGAACATGTGATGAATGTAGTATCAGAAACAACTGACACAGAATGCATACCAAGGAGAAATACTTTTAAAATCATAAGACTACCTAGAAGTCATCATCAATAATAACAGCTGGGTTCTATATGTCAAGAAGGCATAAAAGTACCCAGTTTCATTTGAACCAAAGAACAAAGTAAAAGTAGAGAGGATGTTGCAGTTATCTTTTGTAAAAATAAATAAATAAAAAAGCGAAATCGCCCAGTAATGTAATAGACAATATTAAGAGTGTCTAGGTGAAATGGAAAAAAAAAATCACCAACCTATAAGAAAGAAAGTGACAGCTAAGTGGCAGAATGTATAGAGTGAAGGGCCCAGAGTGAAGAAGACATCTTCCTGATTTCAAATATGCCTCAGACACTATCTGTGTAACTATAGACAAGTCACTTAACCCTATTTGCATCTATTTCCTCATCTGTAAAGTTATCTGGAGAAGGAAATGACAAGCCACTCTAATATCTTTGACAAGAAACCACTAAATTGGGACACGACTGAGAAAACTAAACAACAAATCAGAAAGTAACTAAGTACAAAAGGCAAGATCACAGAACAGTGTGATACAGTTACTATAATGAAGAACTATGTGGAATATGATATTTCAAAAGGAGAGGAACAAGAGTAATTTATATTGAATATAATCCTACCAGGGGATTTTATGGAATTTTTATAGAAGGCTTTCAATCATTCCTGATGAAAATCACAAACTCCTGCAGAATCTTTGAAACAGAAACATCAGGGAAAAGAGAAAGGTTAATATATTTGAAGAATTGAAAGGGGCTTAATGATCAAGATCTTAAATTTTAATAGGAGAAGAAGAGACAGATTTCCACTGGCTTCAAGGATCACAGAGGAAGTGAAGAAAGACCAAATTTGAACGTGGGAGTAGTTTTGTTCTGTTTTGTGATTTTTAACAGAAAAAAAAAATAAAACTGAAAGGGGAAAGGAATACATTAAGGAAGAAATTAAAATGAATTGGAGGGGACTTACTATCTCTCCAAATTTGAGTACTTCACAAGGTGAGTATACAAATAGGGAAGGAAATGGGAGAAATGAGCATTTTTGAAGTTCACTTTGTCAGAACCATGAAAATCTGAGCTGAACATAAATAATTTAATTTAGAAATACATTAAATTAGGCAAAGAAATTCCAATGACATGAAGATGAGAAAGTGATGTTTTAGAAAAAGAGTAGAATTGGGTAGAGAATAGTCACAACGAAATCAAACTTCAATTATGGAGAAGAGGTCATAAATAATGGGATTAGAGGGAAGAAAATAGTGTAATAACCAATGATTGGGGTCTGAAGTAGGTGAAAATTATAGGGGAAGAGGAGCCACAGCAGGCCACTTCAATTATAAGACTGTTGTTGTTCAGTCATGTCTGACTCTTCATGACTCCTTTTGGAATGTCTCAGCAGAAATATTTAAGTGGTTTACCATTTTCTTCTTCACCTCAGTTTTACAAATGAGGAACTGAGGCAAAGAGGGTGAATTGTACTGCCCAGGATCACACAGCTAATAAGTGTCTAAGACTATATTTGAACTCAGCTCCTCCTGACTCCAGGCTTGGCACTCTATCCACTGTACCACCTAGTTATTTGTTTTTGTTCTTGTTTTTGTTTTTCAGCCAAAGACAAGATGTATTAGAACATCTGTCATATTGGGCAGACTCTTAAGGAGTCTGAAGGAGTAAGCTATTGGCTAGATTACAAGAGTCTAAGCAGTGGCTAGATTATAAGAATCTGAGCACTTTAATGAAGACAAGAGGTACCTTATATACAGAAAGATTGTGTGAGGAATCTAGGAGTGGCCAAGTAGTTTGGGGTGACTGAAGGAGGGGTCTAAGGAAGATCTGAATGGGAGCAGCCAGTAAGCTGGGGTGAACAGAACTCCTGGTACCTGAACCATGTGGCCAAGGGAGAATGGAGCCTAGCGAGGATTAACAGTGGGAAATGACCAGGGGCCATGGGGAGGTAAGACAATGGAGGGCTAGGCTAGGTTAAGGGTAACAGAGAATTGAGAAATTGAATGTAGCCACAATGAAAGGCCAGTTGATGAGATTATAGCCTCATGGGAATGCCAGAGATTTGGCCAAGTGGGAAAATGTGAATGCCAGAGATTTGGCCATGTGGGAAAGTCCAGGGTTTTTCCTTTCTGGGGTCCAGATCCCATCCTCATCATTCCCCCCTCAAACAAATGGCACCCAAATTCCATTCAGGCAAGGGACAAAGGTCTTGGCTTCTGAAACTGCTTCCTGCTGTCAAGGGACATAGAGTTGTCCCTGCCTCCATGGGGTCCCAAAGAAGAGGCTGACTGGAACTGAGCACAGGCTTCATCCAGAGAATGATGGGGGGACATTGGCTGGTACCCGCTGTTTGCTATCAATTATATGTGAATGGCCTGTAGTCTGAAAGACACAAATCTCACAGAAAAGACTGCAAGGCCCAGATGTGACAAGATAAAATCCTTACCTCTGTTTGGATTCAGATAATTCAGTTTTCCAACCATGCAGTATCAGCTCTACCTCATAGCCAGACTCAGGAATAGCCAGTTGGGTAACATTTCTTTTCAAAGGAACATAATGGAAAAACTGAGCCAGGAAGATCCCTTCTTAGATTGAGGCTAAAATTGTCGTCTTAGCTTTTCCCAATGCTGACTTCCCACTAGTATTACATTCTCTGACTAGCTTCTGGCATTTTTCTCAGATGGTAGATTATTGATTAACGATGGATTATTATGATCCAGCACAAAACTCAAAATGAAATAAAATCCTATGAGCTTCTACCTCACACAGCAAGTTTCAGTAATCATAGCTTAGGAAAAATCGTTTTCCAGAATTTATATCTGAAACTTAAATTTGTCCTGGTGTAAAAAGCCAATCATTAGCGATTTCTATATACTTGCAAAGTCTAAGAAAGACAAAACCCAAACAAGACTTTTTGGCTAGTTTACACATTAAAACAATAATCAACAATAACCAAATTATTTTAGCAATAACCAAATTATGAAAAGTTGCTTGACATAACGGATAAAAAAAAGTTGACCATTTTGAAACTTGAAACAAACCCATTACCAATCAGGTGACTTCAGTTTTGTTAAATGTTTTTCCAAATTACTTTAAACAGAGAATCAACATTTCATCATGAAGAGTTAAAACTACAACTTTAAAAAGAGACTGCTTACCTGAGTTTGGAGGCCAGCTTCTTTACCTTGAGCAAGATGTGACGTTTCCAGGCAAAAGCTGCCCTAGGGCCGAAGGCCATTGCCAGTGGGGCCTATGTTGTAGCTGATGCCCTTCCCACCTCCTTCCTTTCCCCATGTGGGGGAGGGAAAAAATCAAAGGTGAGGGAGAAAGAGTGAAACTCTCTTCTCCTATGAGAGGGGTTAACAGATACCCTCTTGACTCAAGGGAAGGAAGTGACCAGGATTTACAGAGATGTTTTAAAACTCCTTAATGATGGATCACAGAACTTCCAGAATCTGCTAAGATGTTTTTAACTGTTCTAACTTTTCCCTATAACTTCCATGAAGGAGGATTCAGGAGTGTAGAGGGAAGTAAGTAAGTAAGCCTCAGGAACCAAAAAGCAGCTACAGTTTTTCCAATTCTCTAGTGCCAAGAGAATTGACAGAATTAGTCATAATTTCTAGATAGGGCATCCATCCTTGTTCTCTATGCTGTGGAAGGTGTACCCAGGTCCAAGGTCTTGAACTAAAACAGTGGACCAATAGCCTGAGAGTGTCAGGCTGAGTGTGAGATAGCCTTGGTGCTTGGAGGGTGACCCCAACTGTAGAGCAACAAAGAAGGCAGGAAGGCTTATGTACCTTCCAGTCTGGGCTGGTGAAGAAATTTGGGTTAAGCAGTTTCCCTGTACAGGACACCAAATGTTGAGGTTTAGGGGTTTTGAGACCCCAAAATTACAACATGGAGGTCCTGCACAAAAGAATTTGATCCAAGCTTTCTTTCAGCCAAAGACAGGGTTTATTAGAACATTTGTCATATTAAGCAGACTCTTAAGGAGTCTGAACATTAGTGAGCTATTGGCTAGATTACAAGAATCTGAGCAGTGGCTAGATTTTAACAATCTGAACAGTGGCTAGATTATAAGAATCTGAGCTATTTGTTACTAGCATTGATTGCATTCTCAATATTTCCTTACTCTCTTTTATTGTTTTAAGGAAGGGAATGGGAGAGCAGAGTATAAACTAAAGTAGGATTTGAAAGAGGGAAAACAATTAATAATCTTTATGGAGAGTAGGAATAGGAAAAATTCACCCATAGACATAGGAAATTATTAGAATGGATTATAGAATCAGAATCTCATAATATGCTATTTATATAAAAAAAAACATGTGGAACATAAAGATTCACTCAAAGTTAAAATAAGGGGCTAGAGTATAATTCATTATATTATAAGCCAACACAAAAAGGCAGTAATATCAATCATTATCACAGAATAGGCAACATTAAAAATAAACATAATTGAAAGAGACAATCATAGAAACTACATTGTGCCTAAAGACACCATAGTTCAAAAAGTAATATTATTTAAAATAGACTTACCAAATAATATACCATTGAATTACTTAAAAACAATAATTGAAATAAAGCGGCAAAAATAGCAAAATTAGCAGTGTCCTTTCAGATGTAAATAAATAGAGCAATACAGTCAAATAATAAAAAGCAAAGAGTTTGAATAAAAAATTATAAAAATGGGTATGTTAGAACTCCATCAATTATTAAATAGGAATCAAAAGGAGCATACACATTTTTCAGCTGTGTATAGAATCTTTGTAAAAATTTCTATGAACTGGTACAAAAAGAAAACAAAACAAAAAGACCCTCATAAACAAATGCAGAGAGGCAAAAATATTAAATGTGTCCTCTAATGTCCTCAACACAGTGCCAATTATAATCAGCTAGTGATGTTGGGGGAAAAGATTAAAACTAAAGTGGAGAACAAATAATATAATTCTAAATAATATACATGTAAAAGCATTGTTTTTTCAAAAAATATATTTAAAAAATAAAATTACAACAATAAGATGATATTTCATAACTATTGGGACACAAATAAAGCAGTTATCAGTATAATTTTAAGTACTTTCATCAAAAAAATAAAGAACAGATCAACAAATTGCTCATGCAACAGCAACAAAAAAATTGAAAAAGCAACAAATCAAAAATCCCCAAACAAAAAATAAGTGAAAATTCTGAAAATCAGGAGTACAAAAAAGAAACCATTGAATTGTTAAATAATATTGTAGAATAATGATACACGTTTTGAAGTTATTCATTCTTTTGATTTTTATTTTAATGTTAACTGTGATTTCATTAAATCATTGCTATTGTTGTGGTGGTGATGGTAGTGTTACATTTTTTTTTTTTCAAGAGGTTTAATATGTGAGTCATATTTTCCTCATTTGTTTGATTTCAGGAAGAAAATTTGGTGGAGAATAATTGGAAAGAAAGAGAAAGACATGATGAATAGTAGTATGGATATCATGTGAGGATGAGTGTGAATAATTAGATCTGGATCAAGAAAGTGAAGATAATAGAGGACTAGTTCTTATTTTCCTCATTGTCCCCCTGTTGAAGGCAAAGATACAAAGACAGGGGGAAAAAACTATTTTGGTAAGTGAACATATGTCTAATCTGGTGTCTGAGAATGGGATTTGAATTTCTAGACCACATCTGCAAATATAGGGTTGACATAATACTTGTCAGATGTGAAATAAATCCAATGAAAGCTGGAAAGAATGCATTTGCTAGGTATTGTATAAAGAAAATAGGAAGGTTTTAATTAAAAAAAAAGATAGGGGAGGGAAAATTACTGCTTATGTATAATTGTTAAGTTAGGTATCATAATGTGGCAACAAAGAAGAAATATGAATAGCTTTTGAGAAAACCAAAAACATTGAAGGAATCATAGTAAAGTAAAACACGTAGCCAAATGAAAGCCATAATTTCAAATTTCTAGGAAACATATATGTTTAGCAGCAAACAAAAAGAACAAGGGATGCTTAATTAAGGGTATAAATTTGTCCTTATGGTTATTAACTGAGACTTACTGGAATGAACCATGACTACATCATGACTCTGGACAGGTACACTTTTGTTGTTGTTGTTGTTGCCTTTTGGTGAGGCAATTAGGATTAAGTGACTTGCCCATGGTTACACAGATAGTAAGTGTCATGTGTCTGAGGCCTCATTTGAGCTCAGGTCCTCCCGACTCCAAGGCCAGAGCTTATCCACTGAGCCACCTAGCTGCCCCCAACAGTTATACTTCTTGATAAAAACATAAAAAAAAAAGGGGTAGGTTAAACTGCATATTAAGAAGGCTTAATAATGTGAGGAGAACAGGAGAACAAAGAACCTGAATGTCAAAGGATTCATGATGGAAAATATTTGAGGAAGGTCAATGGAGAGAGAAATAGAAGCAATTTTGTCATTAAAACATACTGTGGACCAGCATGGCTTCCAGAAACAAGAAGGTGAAACCCTCCTACATTCTGCCCTCTTGAAAGTTTATCTGAGCAGGTGGAGCCACAATGGTGGAGAGAAGCCAGGAAGTTGCTAGAGCTCTCCCCAGTTTTCCTCAGAAACAACATTAAACCAATCCCCTAAATTGGGCCTACACAACATCTGGACTATGGGCTTCTTACATTCCACTCGCCACTTGCAGCCTATGAAAGGATTTTGGGTAGCTTGCAAAAAATGTAGAGGATGTAAAACAGGCCTGCACAACATACCTCTCATAGGCTGCTTTGGCAGGCTGCAAGTGGCCCACAGGTTGTATGTTGTGTAGGCCTGCTCTAAATGGATTCTGGAGTGACAGAACCCACAAAAAGATGGAAAGAAATAATTTTCCAGCTTATGATAATTTTTTTAAGGCAATTGGGGTTAACTGACTTTCCCAGGGTAACACAGCTAGTAAATATCAAGCTTCCAGTCTAAGGCCAGATTTGGACTCAGTTCCTCCTGACTCCAAGGCCAGTGCTCTATCCTCAGCACCACCTACTTGCCCTCAGCTTATGATGATTTAGAAGGTCTTCAGGAAGGTCTGTCTCACTTGGGTAAAAAGGGAGAACAGCCCAGTGCAGACACTTTCTGGGCAAGCCAGAGGGAGGGTCTTATCCACAGCATAGATGAGCAATTGGGGGCTTCTCCTTGCTGGCTCAGCAGTCCAGTGGCAAAGTAGGCTAGCTATGAGGCCTCCAGTCCTAATGCAGGAAACAAAATGTGAGCCCCAGAACCCTGGAACAATAGATAAGACTAGGCTAGGCCACTGCAGTTCAGTAACCAAACCACAAGCACCTGAGGCACAAGAAGCTTGGGTCAGTGCCCCCTGTGTCCCAAGGAATATAGCTCAACTTCAAAACATGAGCCAAAAACAAAAACAAACAACAAAAACAAAACAAAGCAAACAAACAAAAAACAACAAAGAGAGCCCTGACCATAGAAAGTTACTACTGCTACAGGAAAGATCAAAACAGGAACTCAAAAGAAGACAACTAAGTCAAAATGCATACATGCAAAGCCTCAAAGGGGACTATGAATTAGTCTCAAGCCCCAAAAATCCTTTCGGAAGAGCTCAAAAAGGATTTTAAAAATCAAGTAAGAGAGAAGAAAAATTGGGAAAAGAAATGAGAGTTGTTTAGGAGACTTATGAAAAAGAGTCAACAGCTTTGGGAAAGAAGCACAAAAATTGACTGAAGAAAACAACTCCTTTAAAAATATAATCGGCCAAATGGAAAAGGCAATACAAAAGTTAATGAAGAAAATAATTCCTTAAAAACTAGAATTGGACAATTGGAAGCTAATGTCAGTATGAGACATCAAATATCAGTCAAAAAAATTGAAAGAATAGTAAAAAAAATAGAAGAAAATGTAAAATACCTCATTGAAAAAACAACTAACCAGAAAAACAGATCCAGGAGAGGTTTTTTTTTTCCACTAATAATATTTTAGTATTTTTTACAACTTCATGTAAAGATGATTTTCAACATGCACTCTTGCAAAATTTTGAGTTCCAAATTTTTCTCACTCCCTGCCTCTCCCCCTCCCTAAGTCAGCAAGCACTCTGATATAGGTTCTACACGTACAATCATATTCAACATAGTTCCACATTAGTCATATTGTGAAAGAAGAATCAGAACAAAAGGGAAAAAAAGCACAAGAAAGAAAGAAAAACAGAAAAAACAACAAAAATAGTGAAAATAGTATGCCTTAATTTGTATTCAGATTCCATCATTCTTTCTCTGGATGTGGTTAACATAACATTTTCCATCATGTTTTGGAAGTTCCATCTTTTGGAATTGCCTTGGGTCATTTAATTGCCGAGAAGACTTGTCTATCATAGTTAATCATCACACAGTGTTGCTTTTGCTGTGTACAATGTTTGGGAGAGATAATTCAAGAATTATTGGACTACCTGAATAACATGATCAAAAAAGAGCCTGGACAGTATCTTTCAAGAAATTATCAAGGAAAACTGCCCTGATATTCTAGAACCAGAAGGTAAAATAGAAAGAGAAAGAATCCACCAATCACCTCCTGGAAGAGATTCCAAAATGAAAACTCCAAGGAATATTATAGCCAAATTCCAGAATTATCAGGTCTAGGAGAAAATACTTCAAGCAGCTAGAAAGAAATAATTCACATATCAAGGGGCCACAATCAAGATTAGGCAGGATTTAGCAGCTTCTACATTAAATCACATGAAGACTTGGAATATTATATTCCAGAAGGGAAAGGAGCTTGCATTGCAACCAAGAATCAACTACCCAACAAAATTGAGCATGATCTTTTGGAGGGAAAGATGGACATTTTTCACATTGCCATATGCTCGTCGGCATTTGGCATCATCTTTAGCCAAAATCCTTCAGAAGTCAAAAGGGACTGTTTTAAGCTGAGCAATGAATGGTCATTAAGAAATGCTTGCATTACTCTGCAAGAAAGCTTGGACTTGGACTTTTATTAACATCTTGTAAATCAAAAATATGTTCCTGTGTACAGTAAAGTACAATACTTTTTAACACGATGCTGTGTAACAATAAATAACTTTGTTCCCTTGGAGAAAAAAAAAGATGGACATTCGATGAGTAGGGGGCTTTCAAACTTTTCTGCTGAAAAGACCAGAGCTGAACAGAAAATTTGATCTTCTAACACAAGACTGAAGAAAAGCATAAAAAGGTAAACAGGAAAGAAAAAAAAAGATGTTATTCGATAAGATTAAACTGTTTCCATCCCTAAATGGAAAGATGATACTTATAACTCAAGTTGTATCCCTATTAGGGCAGTTAGGAGTATACATAGACAGAGGGTGTGGTTATAAGTTGATTTTGATGTGATGACATATGACAAAAGTAAGTGATAAAAAAGGATGTACAGGGAAAACAGGAAAGGGGGATGCAGAATAGGGTAACTGATATCACATGGAGATGTGCAAAAGGCCTATTACAGTAGAAGGAAAGAAGGGAGGGGTGAGGATTCTTTGAACCTTACTCTCATGGGATTTTGCTCACAGATGGAATAACATATGCACTCAATAGGGTATAGAAATTTACCCTACCCCATAGGGAAGTTGGAAAGGAAAGGGTAAGTAAAAGGGAAGGGGGAACTGATAGATAGAAGGGAGGACAGGAGTAAGAGGGGAGAGGAGAAAGAAAAGGGGTCTGATAGAAGGGATGGAACATTGAGAGAGATGGTTGTCAGAAGCAAAACTCTGGTGAGGAGGAATAGGGTGAAAGGAGAGAGAAAAGTATAAACTGGAAAAAATTAATATGAATGGAAATACACAGTTAGTAATCACTACAGTGAATGTGAATAGGATGAACTTGCCCATAAAATTGAAGCGGATAGCAGAGTGGATCAAAAGCCAGAATCCTACAATATATTGTTTACAAGAAATGCATTTGAAGCACAGAGACACACACTAGGTAAAGGTAAAAAACTGAAGCAGAATATATTATGTTTCAGCTGAGGTTAAAAAAAAAAGAAAAAAGCAGAGGTAGCAGTCCTGATCTCAGACAAAACAAGAGCAAAATAGGTAGAATTCAAAGACGTGAGGAAGGAAAGTACATCTTGCTAAAAAAAAGTACCAGAGCAAATAAAGTAATATCAACACTAAACATATACACATGGAGTGGTATAGCATCCAGGTTCTTAAAGAAGTTAAGTGGGTTATAGGGAGAAATACACTGCAAAAGTATGCAAGTGAGGGACCTCAACCTTCCTCTGTTGGGAACTAGATAAACCTAATCACAAAACAAAGAAGAAAGAAGTTAAGGAGGTGAATAGAATTTCCGAAAAGTTAGATATGGTCAATCTCTGGAGAAAATTGAGTGGGGATAGAAAAGAATATACATTTTTCTCAGTGGTACATGGCACCTACACAAAAATTGACTATTATTATGCCATAACAATTTCACTATCAAATGTAGAAAGGCAAAAATATTGAATGGATCCTTTCTAGATAATGATACAATAAAAAATTCAGTGTAATAAAGGGTCATGAAAGATAGACTAAAAATTAATTGGAAACTAAATAATCTAAAGTTAAAAGTATGAGTGGATCAAAGAAAAAATCATAGAAACAATCAATAATTTCAACAAAGAGAACAGCAATACTGGCATAACATACCAACACTTATGGGATACAGCCAAAGCAGTTCTTAGGGGAAATTTTACATTTCCAAATGTTTACATGGATAAAATAAAGAAAGAGGAGATCAATTAATTGGACATGCAACTTAAAAAAAAACTAGAAAAAAAACAAATTAAAAATCCCCAATTAAACACCAAATTAACATTTCTGAAAATCAAAGGAGAGATCAATAAAATTGAAAGACAATTACAGAACTAATGAATGAAACTAAGCTGTTTTTATGAAAAAAAAAGGACAATCCTTTGGTGAATTTGATTTAAAAAAAGAAAGACAAATAATTTACCAGTATCAAAAAAGGAAAAGAGTGAATTCACCACCAATGAAGAAGAAATTAAAGCAATAGTTAAGAGCTATTTTGCCCAACTTTATTCCAATAAATGGCAATCTAAGTAAAATGGATGAATAATTTAATAGCTTCCCAAATGTAGAATATACCAAGCAAAGGAGCCCAGTAATTTCCTTCAGCAATTTGTCACATTGTTCCACCTTCTGTGGTAGGTTCACTAGAAAGGCCGTGGGGTAGGGGTAGGATTCATGAGTATTGTTTAAAGTGAAAATCATGGACCTAAGTGAGGAGCTGGGAAAAAACGGTACTGCTCACACCAAGGGCAGGTAACACAGTCATGAGGGTGTAGTTACTTCAATGAATTCTCTTCAAGCATGTACCTTCTACCCCACACACATTTCTAGAAGCACAGGACCACAACTGCCAGATGAAAATTTTTTTCTTTCATTTTTCAGCTCCCAACCTGAAACTATCTGCAACACAGAGAATATCTAAACACATGGACTGAATGACATTTGACTTATTTGAATAGACTTCAAAGTAATTTGAGCCCTCCAGCTCTTACAGTCTCCATCTATAAATTGGATTAAAAAGATATTTGCTGTTTCTCCAGCTATGGCAGGATCATGGGAGAGAAGGTTTTAACATGGATTCTATAGAAGAATCACAGCATTTCGACTATACAATGCACAACAAATGAGGACTCCAAATGGATCTGTTTAAATTTAGCAGCAGGCAACCTATAAAAACCAAACACTTAAAACTGATCGATCAGATATTTGTTCAGCACTAAGGTTAGTGATATTGAGAATATCAGATCATTAGCATAGAACCTGGCCTTCAGGAACTTAGGATTCAATTAGACAGACAAGACAAATACACATGAAAGCCCTGTGCTTTTAGGAAAATGTATGCAGTTGTGTAATAACTAAAGTTCTAAGTGGAGGGAAACCAGAGGTTTTAACCTGGTCTTGGGAGTTTCTCTACCTCCTTCTTCTGGGGCACAAATTCTGCACAAGGCACTGTGTTCTAACCTATCTGACTCTGTCTCACTAAATGACTTATTTAGAATATGTAGTGAAGAAAATAAAAGCACACATTCAGTTTAATTCATGACTGGAGAAATTTATCAAATTGTATCAATTAAATCAGATTTCGTTTAATTTCTGCCTTTAGGGTAATTTATTAAAATCATTAAAAACTCACAAACATTGTTCTTGGAAGATGTTCTATAAGCTTGATCAGTCACAGTGGTTCATGAAAAAAAAAATTTAGGATTCTGTTCTAGAGAAAGACAATCAGGATGGCAAAAATATTCAAATTCTTGTAACATTTTGATTGATTAAATGAACTTGGCATGGTTAGTAAGACCAAGCAGGGTCAGAGGCAGGGATATGATAGCTGTTTAAATGCTTTTCTCATTTAGCAAGGATTCAACTTGCTCTTGTTTCATCTCATAGAACAAACCAGTAGCAAATGGCTAAATTTAACCAGGTAATATTAATGGGTAAACTTAGGGGAAAACAAACAAACAAACAAACAAACAAATAAACAAAAACAACTTTTCAACAATAAGAATTGTGTAAAGGTAGAAGGAGGCTCCCTAAAGTGCTGAATTCCCTCTTCCTGGAGGCCTCAAGCAAAGGCTAGCAAACCACCTATTACACATGAAACTTAGGTATTCATTTATATGGGATCCTTTACAATCTCAAATACTGTAATTCTGTGATGACAATGGAGCTGCATAGTGTCCTGTACAATGTTAACGAAACATGAGAAGGAAATTATAAGTAGATTAAAATTTCATTGTCAAAAAGGAAGGACATGGGACAGTTAGGTGGCACAGTGGATAGAGCACAAGCCCCAGAGTCAGGAGGACTTGAGTTCAAATCTGGCCTCAGATACTTGACACTTGCTAGTTGTGTGACCCTAAGCAAGTCACTTAACCCCACTGAGTAGCCAAAAAAAGAAGGAAAAAAAAGATGGACAAGTTTATCAGAGCAAATGGAAAAAGATTAAAAAATATCTACAAACAGGGGTTTGTTTGAACCAGTTCTAGTCAGGCAGTGACACCCAATTGTTATTTCCAGTATAAGCATTCACAGCTCAGAAATCAGCAATTGCTACATATCAGAGATTGATTTATTGTTTTGTTGATTGTCTGGATACAATAACTTGTTACTAGTGCAGATTAAACTTAAAAGTGTGTGTGTGTGTGTGTGTGTGTGTGTGTGTGTGTGGTGTACTTTTTCCCCCGAGAGTTCCTTGCTATTAAATATTTACCAGCACACCCTTGTATTGCTCTATAAACGTAGCTTGAGCTCAGCAGGAGCTCATTAGAAGGATCTGAGAATGAAGTCATCACCAGCAGGTGATGTGCTTTAAGGCTCTAAAAGGGCCATTATTGTATTTGAGCCTCAGAACACCATGTACAGAAACATTTTGGAACAAATAGATATCACTTCATTGAGTAATAATAAAGGTTGGCAAAAGGTAAATACCATTAGATTTGTGAAATCTAACAAAAGTGGTTTATCTAGACAGTTAGATAGCAATAACAGATTTTGAGTCTAGAAGACCTGAGTTCACCTATCATCTCAAACACTTACCAGCTATGTGACTCTATTTAATTCACTTAACTTTCTTAGCCTCAGTTTCCTCATCTGTAAACTGGAGGTATAGTAGCACCTATCTCCCTGAGGTTGCTATGAGGAGTAAATAAGATAACAAATGTAAAGCATTTTGCTAGCCTTAAAGTGCTATATACATGCTAGCAAATGCCTTGTAGTAGTTGTAATATTTGCATCTCTATGTATACTATGAAATAGCTTTCAGTGCCTGGTCATGCTAAGATATTGAGTAAGTAAGATATTGATTATCATACACTTTTAGAGAAACAGAGGTGTATGATAGAGACTAGAAATCAATATTTTTATCACAAGTTAAACAAAGGTTATCATTAAGGAGTTGCTGACTTGGGGATCAATGTAGATTGTGAGATGAAGTGATAGAAACTATACTATGTATCAGCGTAAGTTGTAAAAATTTAGCATCTTACAGGGATCTGCAGTAGATATTTAATAAGAAGTTCTCTGTGTATCACACTGAGTTTTATCTGAATACTTTTCTATAATTTTCTTAAGTCTAGACAATAAGCAAAATGATAAATCAAAACTTAATCTGTGGTATTTGAGTGGTCAGACGTGAGCTGGCTCCAGTATACTTGCATACCTAGGAAGATGTAATCAAACTACTAGAATTACATGCCAAATACTTGCTTTCCTTTATGAACTAGCTAGCAGGTGACAAATCCTCATATCACGATTACAAATCTCCAACTCATTACTTAGAATTCAGCATTAAAAACCAGCAGCTATGTTATTCAGTGGCTAGAGAGCTGGGTCTGGAGAAAGACTTGAGTTCAAATCCAGCCTTAAACACTTACTAGCTTTATATTCCTGGGCATTTAACCTCTGTCAATACAAGTTTCCTATTTTGTAATAAACTGATAACAGCACCTGCCTCCCAGAGTTCTCATGAGGATCACATGAGATATTTTAAATTTATTTTATAAATCTGTTTTTAATTCTTTTTTTCTTTATTTTGAATTATCAGCAATCACTTCCATAAGCTTTTGAGTTTTAAATTTTTATCCTCCTCCTTCCCCACCTCCTTCCTGTAGACAGCGTATAATCTGATATAGGCTCTACATATACATTCCTATTAAATATATTTTCACATTAGTGATGTTGTAAGAATTAGAACCAATACGAGGGACCATCAGAAACAGGAAACAGAACAAAACAGAAGAAAAAAAATAGCAAATAGTATGCTTCAATCTGCATTCAAACTTTATAGTTTTCTCTTCTTTGTGGATAGCATTTTCCATCACAAGGCCTTTGGAGATGTCTTAGATCCTTGCATTGCTGAGAAGGGTTAAGTTTTTCAATATTAGTCATCACACAATGTGGCTGTTATGGTGTACAACGTTCTCCTGGTTCTGCTCACTTCACTCAGCATCAGACCATAAAAGCCTTTCCAGGTTTTTCTGAAGTCAGCATGTTCATCATTTCTTGTAGAACAATAGTATTCCATTGCATTCATATACCACAACTTGTTCAGCCATTCCCCAATTGATGGACATCCTCTCAATTTCCAATTCTTTGCCACCACAAAAAGAGCTGCTATAAATATTTTTGTACATGTGGGTCCTTTTCCCATTTGTATGATCTCTCTGGGATATAGACCTAGAAGTACTATTGCTGGGTCAAAGGGTTATTTTACAAATCTCAAAGCATTTTGTAAATTCTACTAATATTAATTCTGTTCAAATCAGTGAATCATTGCCAACATATTTTGCTCACAATTGCTGAGATCTAATGTTGATCTATAGAGATTTAAGTACTATCTTTTTAATAGACTTTGCTATGCCAAAAACCATCTCCAAATGACATGGAATTAAATGTTTCAAATAGAGATATGTGAGAAGAAATTAAATCCATGAGGTAACATGACAATAAACATATTATCCTTATCATCTGGTCTGCTATTGGAGTTCTGCTAAAGACTCTTTCTATAATTTTAGAGAAGATAAAATCAATGCTCAATTACAAAAAACCAGTTATTTGATTCATTTGAACAATCATCTCCAGAAAATTCAATGTGAAAGAACAATGGTGAGATAGTCACATGTTCTGGGACAATTTATATCTAAAGAACATCAAAATGATGAGAAAAATGAGATAATAGTGATCATTATTTATTGTTATTAAGAAAAAATATTTAGCAAAAAGACCATTACTGTGGCAAGAAAAAGATCTCCGGTTTAATCTGGACTCTTTCATTACCATGTGGCTTTGTGTTACCATAGGAAGGCCTGCGTTTGAAATGTGAGAGCACCATGAGAAGAACCACTACAATGCGGTAAAAATAAATTTGTAAAAAATATTATAAAGTATAATTGAAGTAACTCATAGCTATAGCATCAGGGGAAGAACCCTGAAAGACTCTTGCCACATGGCTACCTATATAGCAAAACTTTAAGCTTCACTGGTTTGATCCTAGGGCACTTATTTAGATGGCACAGGGGTCGGTAACCTACAGAATTAACAGAAGTTCAGCTTTTGCTGATTGGTCTAGATTGCTTAGTAACTCAGCTATTTGGGTGTTATGAATAAAGAAGTACTGCTGGCTAAGTTCAGGCATTGGTAACTTCTTCAATTGGAACCAAAAGAGTGACCCTTTTTCAGTCTGGTTTTCCATATTACATCTTCCACAGATTCCTTGTTTCCTACACCTAGGAGAAAATTACATAACCTCATTAAGCCTCAGTTTGCTCCTCTGCAAAATGAGTTCATTTTCTTTTGCCTGCCTAACCTTTGCTTTTATTCAAGATCTTCCACAGTCTACCATTCTGAGTTTATCTGATATTATTCTCAAGTAACTTTGCCATCCCTTGTACAGGCAAACTTGCCTACTTATTCTTTGTCCCCAAGTATGCCTTGCTCTTTTTACCTTCATGTCTTTGCTCATGCTTTACTTTAGATGTTAAATGTCATCTTTCACTAGTTTCACTTTCTGAATTTTTAACATTTTTTAAAGAGTCAAATTCTAATGCTACCTCTTCTCTTGTCACAGATAAATGTCAGTATAAACTAAAAGGTTTTATATTACCTCCATTCTTGCCTATTGTGAAAATGAACCATACATTCTGGACTAATAGCACTTTGGTATTTATTTGATGCATTTATCATGTAACATTATTATAGTTTTCTATGTTTGCATCTCATGTAACTTTGTTCCATATTCCTGGGCATGTAATTGTGTGTTGAATAAATAAATGAATAGTATATCAGCTTCTTGAAGGCCAGAGCTGTTTCATTATGGCCTTTGTATCCTAAACACCTAGCACAATGGCTTGTAGATGCTTAATAAGTACTTGTTGAATGAATGAATTATTCTCCAAGATCTCTTCCCTCCTAATCTAATGCTTCTATGCCTTACTTACCAACATATCAGTATAAAATAAAATGAAATCTATGTTTCCTTTGTACACTTAGTGTTTCTCTATAATGTTATATGTACATATATAATATTCCATAACCATAGTTCTATTACTCAGTCATTCATAAACATTTATGAAGCACCTACTATGTGTCAGGCACTGGAGTAAGTGCTAGGAATACAAAGAAAAATAAAAGATAGTCCTGGTTCTCAAGGACATTTCAGTCTAATGATTAAAATCATTTCACCTGTGTATATTAACACAGAGAAAATCAGTAACAAAATCTAGAATAATTTACTTGTTATAGTTATAATGCCTTTATATTGGATAACTTAAATTAAATAAATGTGCCCAATATAGAGTTTCTAATGGAGGACAAAGCATAAACATACAAACTTCAATTAAAACATTTCTTCAATAGTGATCTCTGGATTTTAGTGGTTCCTTATAATTCCCTCTCTGTCTATTTCATCAGTACCACGGAGCGGTTTTAATTTTTTTGATTTTTGGTGAGAGAGAAATTAAAAACAAATTGAATCAAAACCACTTGCTGGCCAGATATGAGAGTCAAGCCTTTGTCATTCCTTACAACTGCTCAGCTGTACTTAATATGTACTCCATTGGAATAAGTGATTACACCATGAAATGGAGCACATAAGAACTTTATCTTTAATTAAGAAGGAATTAGCTTAATTGGCTCTAGGATGAAGATTGATATCCAACTACTGATGATCGAGGCCCATCCTTCCAGAACACAGAGAGCTCTGGCTTTGGCTAGTTGTAGGGATAAACCAAGGAATAAGGATATTGAATACTCATTTTGTTAAATCTTATTTTCATTTGTTTTTACATCATATTCATTTTTAAAAGTGTATCTCCCTCTTCTACAGTTATTAATGTTTTGATGATTAAAACTGAAGGAGAGGGAAAAAAAAACATTTCATCAAATCCAGAGATCATATAGATCATCTCTGACAGTGTTGCCATATGCTATGTCCATAATTTTATACTTCTTTAAATGAAACGAGACAGGTATATTTTGTAAACTTTTCTCTGAGGCCAAACTTGTTCATTATAACTATAAAATATTCAGTTCATTTTGTTGTTGTTGTTTTTCCACCTTTGTTGCTGCAGACATTGTTTAGATTGTTTGCCTTATTGCACTTGTCCCTATACCAGTTTATATGTCTTATCATTTCTGAATTTCTTGCATTGCTAGTTTCTTAGTGACTCATAATGCTCCTTTACATTCACACAAGGCACAACGTTTAGCCACTTCCCATTCAAGGGACATATACTTTCCTTTCAGTTCCATACTGCCACAAGATCTTGTACAAATATGTTGTTGTAACTGGAATTACTTTTTGTGCAAATGACATTTCATTTCTCAGGATAAATGCCTAGCAGTAGATTTTGGGGTAAAAGGATATTATCTTTTAGTAACTTTTTTTTTGAGGGGGGAGAAGCAAAATTTCAAATTACTTTCTAGAATTGTTGAACTACTTCACAACTCTAATATCAGTTTATTAGTGAGCTTGTCATCCTGAAGTCATACCAAGGTTAAATAATTCCTTCTTTTTTTGCTTTCCAGTTTCCTAAATGTGATAGGAAATGTAAAGGGTTCTTGGATTTGCATTTTTGTTACGATTAATTATGTATAGTAGCATTTCACATGATCATTAATTCTTATTTTAACAATCATTTGTTCATATCTTTAAGCCTATTGTGCACTGTGGAATGGATTTGTTCATATATTTATGTTAATTTTTATATATCTTGATTATCATACCCTTATTAGATATATTTGATGCAGATTGTTAACACAGTTTACAGCTTACTTTCTTATCCTAGCTTCACTGATTTTATTTTTGCAAGACACTTTCAATCTCCTTCAATCAGAATTATCTATTTTATCTTTAGTGATCTCCTCTATCCCTTGTTTGATTAGAATTTTTTTCCCTGGACGTAGTTCTGAAAGTGTGAAAGGCACCTGATATTTTCTTCTTCATCATCATCATTATTATTATTTGTTGTAGTAGTAGCAATAGTAATAGTAGTGGTAGTAGGAATAAGACTTTTTTATGTTCTTGATCTTATTGTTATCTATGTTATAAGTTACCAGCCTAAACCAATTTTATTTTACACTGTTTGCTAGTTTTCTCTATGGTTCTTGTGAAATATGGAGTTCTTCTTTAAATAATTTATGGTCTTGCTTTTATTAAACACAAGATTCTTGAATAAAGTTGTCTCTTGCTTAACAAGTCTGTTACATTTAAGTGCTTCTATATTTTTTAACCAATAAAAAGTTCATATGAACCAGGTCACCACCCAGTCTGTTTGTAGTTACTTGATATCTTGTTCAGTTTTATTTTCTATAATTGGGTTGTTTTAAAATCTAAACTTCTTGTTTAATTAACATGAATATTTTTAAAATTGTAAGTAATTGTACTCTTTTAGAAATTCTGATATGTTGGCTTCTCATTACCATTTTCATTCATAGTTATTAGTTTTTCTTTTTTTAAAACTATCAGTCTTTTATTTTCTTCTAATATGAAAACTATGTTTCAATCTGCCCTCTGCATCCATCTTTTTTTTTAACTAAAGCTTATTTTTTACTTTGTAGTATTTTTATTTTTTCAAAATATTTCTTTTTAACATTCTTTTCTTTTTAATTTTGAGTTTCATGTTCTCTGCCTCCTTTCAACCTCTTCCCCACTCATGGAAAACAATGTGAAATCAATCATACATTTCAAATCATGCAAAACATATTTCCCTATGAGTTATCACTTAAAAAAAGTTTTAAAAAGTGAGAAAATTATACTTCAATTTACACTCATATTTCATTAGTTCTCTCACTGGAGGTGGAGGGCATATTTTTTTTTCATCATAAGTCCTTTGGAATTGTCTTGGATTACTGTAGTGAAGAGAACGACAAAGTCTGATCATTATTAAAGCAGTGTGCACAAAATTGCTCAGTTCTCACTTCACTTTGCATCAGTTCAAAAAGGTGCTGAATTTTTTTTCTGAAATCACCTCCCTTGTAATTTATTAAAGCAAAATAGTACTCCCTCACAATCATAGGCCTCAACTTGTTCATCCATTCCCCAATTGGTGAGCATTCCCTCAGTTTCTTTTGATTTTACATAGCTTAGATTTCTTAATCTAAAAACTGCCTGTTCATATGTTTGGGCCGTTTATTAATTGTGGAATGGTTCCATTTTCATAAATTTAACTTAGTTCCCTACATACTTGAGAAGTGAGGCCTACAACAGAGAAACTGTAAAGTATTTTTATATTACTTCATTATCTGGTAACTTTTAACAAAATGTAATTTTCCTATCTCTTTAAATTAAGTCTATTTTTGCTTTTGTTTTGTCTGAGATGGTGATTGCCAACCCTGCCCTCTTCACTTCAGCTGAAACATAGTAGGTTTTGCTCTTGCATTTCTTTTCAACTCTATATGTCTTTCTGTTTCAAGTGTGTCACTTCTGCACAACACATTGTTAGGTTCTCTTTTTCAATCCATTCTGCTATCTGCTTCTATTCCATGGTTCACTAACTGTACATTTTCTTCCATCCCATTTTTATCTGCTAATCTTTTTTTTCTCTCTCTTTTTATTCTGTCCCTTCTCAAAAGTCTGTCTTGCTTCTTATCACTGCCCCATCCCAACTGCCCTCTCCCTAGTCATCTTCCTATGTCTTATATATATATATATATATATATATATTTCTATATCCAAATGGGTGTGAATATATATACAAATACACACACACACACACACACACACACACACACACATACATATACTTCCTTGTTGGAACCAATTCCAATGAGAGTGAGGTTCAAGGCCTAACACTTCCCATTTTCTTTTCCAAGATAAAAGCTTTTTCTTATGTACCTCCTTTATGTAAGAAAATCTGTTGCAGATAATATGATAGTATACTTAGGGAATCCTAAAGAAACAACTAAAAACTACTTGAAATAATTAACAACTTCAGCAAAGTTGTAGGATATAAAACAAACTCACATAAATTATTGGCATTTCTATATATTACTAAAAAAGCCCAGCAGCAAGAGATAGAAAGAGAAATTCCACTTAAAGTAACTGTAGATAATATAAAATATTTGGGATCTTACTTGCCAAGAGAAACCCCAGGAACTATATGAACACAATTACAAAACACTTTTCACCCAAATAAAGTCATATCTAAATAATTGGAAAAATATCAGTTGGTCATGAGTAGGCTGAGTTAATATAATAAAAATGACAATTCTATCTAAATTAATTTACTTTTTCAGTGCCATACCAATCCAACTACCAAAATATTTTATAAGGCTAGCAAAAAATAATAACAAAATTCATCTGGAAGAACAAAAGGTCCAGAATACAAAAGGAATTAATGAAAAGAAATGCAAGGGAAGGTCGCCTAGCCATTTCAGATCTAAAACTATATTTATTATAAGGCAGCAATTATCAAAACTACTTGCTACAGGCTTAGAAATAGAGTGGTGGATCAGTGGAATAGGTTAAGTGTACAAAATGCAGTAGTCAATGACTATAGTAATCTACTATTTGATAAACCCAAACACTCCACCTTCTGGGATTAGAACTCACTATCTGACAAAAACTGCTGACATGTACCAACATCTTACACCATATACCAAGATAAGGTCAAAATGGATACACACTTTAAACAGAAGGGTGATACTATAAGCAAACTAAGAGCAAAGAATAGTTTACCTGTCAGATTTATGGAGAATGAAAGAATTTATGACCAACAACAGAGAGAAAACATTATGAAATGCAAAATGGATAATTTTATTAGTTTTTGCACAAAGTTTTTGCACAAAGCCAGTGCAACCAAGATTAGAAGGGAAGCAGAAAGCTGGGAAACAATTTTTTTAGCCAGCATCTCTGATGAAGGCCTCATTTCTAAAATACCTAGAAAAGTAAGTCAAATTTATAAGAATACAAATCATTCTCCAATTGATAAATATTCAAAGGCTATGAACAAGTAGTTTTCAGGTGAAGAAATTACAGCTCTTTATAGTCATATAAAAAATGCCAATTAAAATAACTCTGAGGTACCACACCACACCTTTCAGATTGGCTCACATGACAAAATAGGAAAATGATAAATGTTGGAGAAGATGTGGGAAAATTGAATGTATTCTTGATGGAGTTATGAACTGATCCAAACTTTCTGGAGAGCAGTTTGAAACTATGCCTAAAAGGCCATAAAACTGTGCATGTTCTTTGATCCAGCAATACCACCACTAGGTCTATATTCCAAAGAGATCATAAAAATGGGAAAAGGACCCACATGTACAACAATATTTACAACAGCTCTTTTTTTGTGGCAGCAAAGAATTGGAAGTTGTGTGGATGCCCATTGATTGGGAAATGGCTGAACAAAGTGTTGTATATGAATGTAATGGAATACTATTGTTCTATAAGAAATGTTGAGTAGGCCGATTTCAGAAAAACCTGGAAAAACTTACGTGAACTGATACTGAGGGAAGTGAGCAGAACCAGAACAGTATACACAGTAACAGCAACATTGTGTGATGATCATCTATGATAAACTTAGCTCTTTTCAGCAATACAATCACATATGGACCATGAAAGGATCTGATAAGAATGTACTTGACTGCCCTATGATGGCTCTAGATTTTGGCAAGAAGTAAGAGACTTGTGTTCACGGTTGCCTATTGATGCTATATATTTGGATAATATAATTACTAATAAAAAGTGAAAAACTTTATGCTTTGATTTTCTATCTCTGGAAAAAGTAAACAAGCACATCAGTTTTATGATAGTGGTGACTGAGCATTTCACAGAGTGTGTACAGGAATAGCATACTAGCAGTCAGAGATCTTTCTCAGTCAGTTTATGAACTTCCTGGTAGGATTCATTTAGAATAAGGCAGATACTTTAAAAGTATAGTAACTAAGATTCATTATCTTTGACTTTCATCAATAAGTCTAGAACACTGCTATGCCATTTTTAGGATGGCCCACAATCTTAACATTTTAGCTATACATACAATAACTTAAGATGCATATGTTAAAAACAAAGCCCAGAACAAAAAATCTGGGCACTCCTTAACCTCAACAGCTGGTATACATCAAAGCAACCTTTGTGGAAATGCACTCTGGCACCTGCCTCTACAGATGTTATAGCCCTCATGTCCTCAGAAGTCACAGGGATTAAAGATAACAAAAATAATATTTTCACCCTTAAAATTCTTAGCATTATAAAATGGTTCAACCTCAAAAGTGGATATGGTTTTGTGTATGGAAATAGCATTAAAGTAATTGCATTAACTACTGTTTTGCCATAACAGCCTGTGGATCACTGAGCCTTTTCATCTGATTTGCAATCAAACAATGTTACTATATATATTTTGCAACACTGGTATCTTTGCTATTTCACAAGTAAGACAAAACATTGCTCTGGGCATTTTCTCTGCCTTCCACTCTGGAATATTCTCCCTCCTCTTGTACCTCTTGGTTTCACCGTTTTCCTTAAAGTTTGAGCTAAAGTTCCGCATTCTACATCAAACCTTTCCCAGTTCCTCTGAATTCCAGTGCCTTTTCTCTGTTACTTTATTTTTATCCTTTATTTTTATTTATCTATTCATTTATTCATTATTCATCCATTTATTCATTCATTCATTCATTTATCTATCATCTATCTATCTATCTATCTATCTATCTATCTATCTATCTACTTACTTACTTCTTTATTTATTTAGGTGAGGACAATTGGGGGTAAGTGACTTGCCCAGGGTAACACAGCTAGTGAGTGTTATGTGTCTGAGGCAAGATTTGAACTCTGGTCCTCCTGCTCTAAGGCCAGTGCTCTATCCACTGTGCCTCCTAGCTGCTCCTATTTTTATCCTTTATATAGCTTGTTCGTACATATTTGTTTCCTTGTTATCTCCCCTTTGAGTTTGTGGAATTCTTGAATTCAGACTCTTTTTTTTTTTTTGCTTTTGTTGTATTCCCAGCATGTATGGTGCCTACTTCATAGTAGGTGCTTGATAAGTGCTTACTTACTGACTGACTATTCTCATCTAATTAGAATGTAAACTCTGAGAGAAAGGACTGTCTTGATCTGTTTCTTGAATACTTAGCACAAAGCATTACACATATCAGCACTAAAATAAATTATTTTTCATTCATTAATTTTAATTGAATTCAGTTTTCTGATCTAATTTGATTCATAATGTCTTCTTTCAAAATTTTTATGTTATTATTTTACCATCCTGGATTTTTTTGTTTTGTATTGTTGCATAATCTCTATAGATTCTAAAAAATTCTTATTTTGATCAGGATATTTTGCTTCCTTTTCATTCATAACACTTTAGCATTGCAATCTCACCTTTTATTTCATGTTTTTTTTCATATTTTACTCATTCTTCTTTTTATGATCCTCTCTACTGATTTATCTGAATGTAAGATAGGTTTTTACTTATGTTTTATCCCTTGGATTTTTAGAGTTCTAGTTTCCTTCTACACTATTGGTCCCTTTCATCTTCACCATTGCACAGACCTGTGATGCTGAACATTCTCAATCTTCTTATATTTTGTAACTGAGACTTATGTAGCCTTGGTTACTGCAAAGAGCAAATAAGCACTTTGTGTATCTATGTGTGGGTGGTGAAGTATATTTTATCCAGTTAGCTTTCCATTCTACTTCTTTGGGTTAAAAACTCATCCTTTCCTGCATTAGGGCCCTGTGCTACACATTACTACCAAAATTTTCTCATTACCCACCTTTAGTTGCTCTACTTTTCCTTCATGGAAGGGCAGAATCAATATCCACCATTTCTTGTCGGGAGAGGAGGGAGGGAATCTATGGCTTTGGGGGACTATTGAGGGACCTCCATAGTTTAACCTCATATTATAAGACTGCAAGTTTCCTTTTGCTCCCCTGTGCCTGTTTGCTCTGTCAGTTTGCAGGCCGGGATGTTAAGTTCTTGATTCTATTCCATAAGACTTTCACAATGTGTAATATTTCTTGCTTATCTTATAGATGCAGTTGATTTCTTCATATCTGTAATAAAATTACTTTTGCTTGATGGGGAGTTGAGTTGCAGCAGTTTTCAGGAGACAACTATTCCACCTTATTTTGTGCTGATACATTTTAGTTGTTAAACTCTAAGTCTGCCTCCAAGTTGTTTCCCAGAAATCAATATTTCACATTAGTATCCAGGAACTACCAGTGTCTTCATCTCATTAAATATTTTTGCTTAGCTCCTCAATTAACAATTACATTATTCAATGACAGGGACAGGTAGCTGACTTGTGATTATATTGGTATAGGGAAATCTTAAATGAGGAAACTCCCTGCACCAATGGAAGTCTGCCTTTTGTCTGTAATTTATAGTCTTAGAGAGCTATGTAGATCAATGAGAAGTTAAATGACTTTCCCAGGATCACGTAACTCATATGTGTCAGAGGTACCACTTGAAGCCTGGTCTTTGTGACTCTGATACTAGCTCTGTATATACTACATCATACTTTTAAAATGATTATATAGTTAAGCAACATACAATTTGTCATTTAGACATTTAAAATTAACATATAAGCAATTACACTGGGTGCACAGTTATGGATGTTTGACTGTAAAATGCTCAGGGAGGCAGCATGAAGTTAATTTTAAATTAACTTAATTATTGCCAATAACTCTACATGAGAGGAAATATATTTATGCTCAACTTATAAAGTGAATCAAGTACTCTGTAACACTCTTGGAAAACAAACAATTAAAACTGTTTATTAGATCTGGGAGAAGCCACCTATTGAGCCAGTCCACCTTCCTGTAAGGAAAATGGCATATGTTATAAACTTAATGAAGTTAATAAGTCAACACTGACAAAGCTGAATGATAAGGTAGTGAAGAGAGACATTCTCTATTTCAAGTATCTAAGCCCCAGTTTCCTCGCCTTTTGAAGGAGATAATTATACAATATGTTTTCCAATTCTCCTCCTTATTAATCGGTATCTCCTGTGATTTAAAGAAAAGCCTAATTTATACATATATGGAGTTGTTGACTTGAGTTCTTGTAAGGGAAATGGGGACATAATATTCACATTTGTGAGAACCTAGACATGCATTTGGAGATTCTTTTAGACTAAACTCTGATTGGAGGTATTGTGGACCAGACCTAACTCTAGCCAGTCTAGTGGTTCAGGTTTAGAACTGTAACAAGATAAAACAAACTTTGATCACCTAAGAATTAACAAAATGAAATTTACATGGAGTAGACAGCCAGCAAAAGATTTAGCATTGATTCAGTTGGGCATAGCTCCTCTGTGTCTGCATTTGCCTTTGTGATATATCATATATCATATCAACTCCATAGAGGTATAGGTTAGGCTTTTCTTTAAATCACAAGAGATACTGAAGACAGAAAATACTCTTTGCATAGAGGAATTTAAAAGAAGAGGAAGACTCTAGGAAGAAGCTGATGTGTAGAACAGGCAGCTTCATGATTATTACAGTATCTCCATATTTCTACACTAGAGACTTCAGGGAATTTCTCCTTGGGTGAAGTCTGGTAATCTTTCTTTTTTAGGCTGAGATATCTTGCTAGCAGTGGAAGATATCATTCACTCTGTATTTTGTCAGGTGTATTCTTCTCTGTATAACTTATCCGATTTGTTTGCTATCAGATTGGATAAATAGGTTTGTTTTCTCTTTGCTATATATGGTCTTCTTGTAACTTGCATTTGGTTAGAAGGCAGTCAAGCTTCTGTCTGTACAGCTTAGGGTACTCTTTTCCCTTTGAAGGAGTTTGCACAGGAGAATGACTTGAACCAAAACATTTCCCCTAGAATAACAACATTGAAGGGTATGAATACATATAATTCTAGCTTAGGATCTACTCCCTGAGGATAGCAGAGTGGCTAGTACCATGCATCTAACTCTTGCTTCCCTCCTGGCAGAAATATAAATCTTCTGTAGTCAAGAATACATTCAAGATATCCATCCAATCATGCTTCCCTGAGAGCTACACTTAGAACCGTAAGGACACTCATAATCTACAGAGCAAACACAAAGCACACGCTTTGCAATTGAAAGCAAAAGTTCAGTGCTAGGCAATTATAAATTTTCACCAAACTAATTCAAATGAATGTCACATAGTCATGCCTCCCTAAAGTCTAGACTATAAATATCATGTTATGACATATTCTTTTTTTCTCCTCATTTTATATGTAATCATGACTTCATGAGGTGGCCTTGCTAATTTTATTTGCAATCAATATATTGATTTTCTGTTCCTTTCCATCACATGTGAGCTCACTTGTCATCAGTGACTTTGCATGGTAAAAGGGGACCCCTTTGGAAGTCACATGGACATTTTCAATTGCTTAACTCCTTAGTTCTTTTCTAATAGCAATAAAATAATTGTAAAGTAATTATAGACAAAAACAACAAAAAAGAAATTCATCCAGAAAAGAAAAAAAAGACATCAGATGTTCTAGATCTCTTTGTTAAGCAATGTTATGTATTGGACATAAGTTTAAGAAACTGCAAGGAGTCAAAGAAATTCACAGGACAATATGAATTGTTCAACATCAATTAGGGGGGAAAAAAGCAATGGAAAGAATAAAAAACTAATTCAATATGAGAGAAAACCCCAAAAGGGAGAACATGTGGAAGACTTTGGTCATTGACATGATTGTGAGAAATCCAACAGAAGGGAAATGAAAGATGGGTGAAATGAGATTGAAGCCAATTACATCCAGGAAATGAGTGGAACTATCTTTTCAGCAAGATGAGAAAACGATAGGTCTGGATAAGAGTAATTATTGATTCAAGGTTTCACAATAAAAGATGAATTTCTAGATAGGCACTTTACCTGATTTCCTCTAGATACAACCTTGATTCCATCTTGCTTAATAGAAGATATCACAGCGATCTGACCAAATATAGGTCAAAATACAGGCTTACTTTATAAAAATTATCAGCTCAAAATGCTCAAAAAATATAAAAAACCAAAGTACTTATTGGATAAGGATCCACAAAAGCTAGCAAAAAATTTCCTGGGTTATAAAGAACGGTGTAACATTTTTATATTTATGGACCAAGCTGTCCCAAAATATCACAACATTTATGGTACTACCTATATCTTTGTTGACTATTGCAAACTTCATCATTCCTGGCTTCATATTTGCACACACACATAGACATATATATGCATATGTATATATGTCTTCATGTATTTGTATATATTTATATATACAGATATATTCTCATGTATACATATACACATATACATATATTGAGTGTGTGTGTGTGTGTGTGTGTGTGTGTGTGTGTGTGTGTGTGTATTTCTATACATGTCCTTTCTGTAGTTAGCATTTGGTTAAATATGAATTAAACTTTTGGGATATACGCGTTGGAACACACCTTTCTTTCTCTTCCCCCCTAACTCTCCCACATGAACATACATACATACACACACACAGATATATAAGCACATACATATATTTCATGTGTTTTTACATATGTTAAATGCAATAACCCTAGAATATTTGATGCCCACGAGGAATTCTATTCCCTCTTTAAATTACATCACCAGGAATGTCAAGAACAATTGATATATAGAATGATGTTTTCCAAGGAGATAATTTAAGCCCATTATTGCTCTGTCAGCCTTAGATCCATCATTGTCTCTTCTAAACAGAACTAAACATGGATTCCTAATTAAAAAAGAATCAGACCAAAGCATCTTATTAATCACTTCATGTGCATGGATGGCATCTGCTTATATGACTTCAACAAAAACACATTAACAACTCGTTCATCTCATGGAATCTTTCATGAACTATATTAAATATCATTTCAACTCATTAAATGTCAAAATCTTAACATATGCCAAGGAAAGATAGAGACAAAGGTCTTTGAGTTTGAATCTGAAGGTCACATTGAACCAATGAGTGAACATAATACCTACAAATACCTTGGTGCCCAAGATACATGGAAAACAATATTGTCAAAAATATTTGTTTGAATGTGTTAATGAATTTATCAGCACCCTAAAATAAAATTAAATTGGAAAAATAGTTAAAACACTCTTTGTACTACCAGTATTAAGTATTAAGTTGTTTGTACTACACTATTTGTACTACCAGTATTAAGGTATGATTCTAGGATATAAATAATATATAATAATGAGTTTTTGGTAAGTATCTCAATAAAAACACATATACTACTAGCAAAATATACATTCTGTCAAGCAAAAGATGCTTTAGAAATATGAAGACATCATAAGGAGAAATGACATTGATAGACTTTCTCAGAACACATAATAAAATATGATTAATATAATTATTTCTTAATGTAAAATAAATAAAAACCCATAGAAACACTTTTTTTTGAACAATCATTACCAGCAGAGTCTTTGGAAGCCAGTCTCACCTTTTGTACTCTTGAGAGTTATTCACCTCTGCATGTGGGTAGTGGATTGAGTTATTCTTACTGTCAGGAAGATTAGAGGTCAAGGTCCATCTCTAAAATTTAGTGACTGTTTCAATCTGGGCAAGTCAATCAACCATCCAATATACCAAGGCAAAGCTCTAATCCTGTAATTCGCACATTTGTGTTTATCTATGTTGTTAGAGGGAGTATCCTCAGTGGGAGTTCCCTAAGCCATTGAAATTGCAGGTCTGGTCTGGACAAATAAATTGACACTTAATTTGTCTATAGAGCATTATACCAGAAAGCCAGTTTCACACAAATAAAGTGTTAGAGTGGTTCTAAAATACACATCACCATGTTTTAAAATCCAGAAGATTCATTATTTTCTCATAGCCAACAGAAAAAAGGTTAAAGCTTGTTTCAACAAATTATTATGAGACAAGTCTACTATTATCATTCACATAATTGTTCATTTATTGTTCATTTTTATGCAGCAATATTGAGGTCTTTAAAAAAAATGAGACTTACTTTTGTAGACCATTCTGATGATAAATAACTGGGTCTTTATTTCCTTCTATTTAATTTGTAGGTCACATTTTTTCCCCCTTTCAATTTGGAAACATCAAAAAATCCTCTGCAAACATATTAACATAAAGCTGTTTTCATAAATATAATCACTTCATCTCTGAATCTAACTTGGAATTTGCCTGGCATTTAAAAAAATCTTTAAAATACTCATTTTTCAAAGTTATTTTATCTTTGAAATATACAAGTTTCAGTCAGGAATTTATGTAAAATATGAACCAGCTTTATTTTTGTTACTGTCCATAAGAAAAATATTAATTTCTTATTTTTAAACACCATTTGAGGTGCTTTAGTGTAACAAAGACAACACGTTTCATGGTAATATAGAAGCATTTTATGCATAACTCCCATATTATTGAACTCAGTTTTGCAAAGTTCTTCCTTTTAATTGCTTATTAAAAATGTTTTATTGATATTTTACTTTTTAATATAATCACAGTATCCCATGTACCCTTTCACCTCTCCATCTCCAAAAGCCATCTGATATGAGAAAGTTTTTTTAGAAAGGAAAAAAAAGGAAGCACAACTAATCAGCATATTGAAAAAAATTAAATAAAAAAAAACACGTGCGATGAGTAACACCTGTGTATCTCCAACCTCCACAAAAGGGTCAGCTGGGGATGCCTACTCATATCTCTTTATTCATGCCCCACTTTGTAATTTTGATACATTTTAAAAAGCTTTAATTTTATTTGTTGTCATTATTCCTTTCATCAAATTTGTCAACTGTTTTTTTCATTTTATTAGATTGCTTAATCCATTCCTATTTAAAGTTGTGTTAAGTTTATATTTTCCTCCATCTGTCTCTAAAATTGGCTTCTTAAAGTTATGAATTTTCCCCTCTTCTGCTATAAATGCAGGGTATTTCATGTACTTTCAATTACCTTACTTTTTTTTTTTAAAGGTGGCCTTGCTCCCACTGGTTTTTTCACTCTTCCCCGATCCCCTTTTCTCATTAGGTAGCCTTCTCTATTTAGAGTTTTATTTATTTGCTCCTTTCTCTTACTTTTATCTAGCTATATATTTCTTTCCCCTCTTTTTTCTTCCTCTCAGTCCTATAGATTCCCCTTTTCTTTTATTGCCTTTCATTAGTTTTTAAATTTCATTTCTTCCCTATTCAAAAAGGATTTTTCTCATTCTTTTCATAATCCAGTTTTCTCTTTATGTTTATTCTTGATTCTTATTCTCTAATCCATAACCCCTATAGTCATTCATGTCTTTCTTATCTATGTATTCTTTATATAATCAGAGCTTGGAAGGTATCTATTCTACTCTGTCCTTTAGTGCTTTCTGCCATTGCCTTACTTATCCTATAGATTCCCCTTTCTGTTGCGCATTACTCTCAGAACAATGCCAATTATTGTAAGTGTCAGGGAGGAAACTACCCCACAGTAGGACCCTCCCTTACACCTCCATTGATCTATATGATCTGAAAGGGGTGCATTTAATATTTTTGCATTTCTCCATTTGTTTTGTGAGGTTTTTATGCCTTAACACATACTCAATTTGTGAAAGTTACATATGAAGCTAAGAAAAAAAATTTTACTTAATATTCCATTCATTTACCCATTCCCAACCCTGAACCAGAGGTTTATCATTTAACTTTTTAAAGATTCTGTTCATCTTTTTTTACTTCTTTCTTATTTTTCATGGTTAGATTTATGTAGGTCAGAGAAGGGAAATTTGATGTCCCCTACTTGGATAATTTTCTCCTATAATTCATTTACTTTTTTCTTTTAACAAATTGAATGCTATGCCATTTGGTACACATATATTTGGTATTGATATTACTTCATTGTCTATGGTTCCTTTAAGCAAAATGTACTTTCCCTGCTTGTCTCATTTAATTAGTTCTATTTTTGCTTTTGTTTGTTGTGATCATGAATGGTACTACTACTTTTTTCTTTATTAAGCTGAAACACACTAGATTCTCTTCTTGCGCCTTATTTTAATTCTCTCTCTCTATTTATCTATCTTTCTCTCTCTCTCTTTCTCTCTTTCTTATAAACAACATACTGTTGGATTCTGGATCCTAATCCATTCTACTATCTGCTTCTGTTTTATGGGTGAGTTTATCTCATTCACATTAAGATTAGTAGTTATGATTACTAACTGTGCAGTTCCCTCCATCCACTTTTCTTCTGTTTATCCTCTTTCTTTTTTATCCTATTTCTCCTCAAATGTCTGTTTTACTTTCTATCACTGATTTCTTTTACCTGCCCTCTTTCTCTTCCTCATTCTCTTCCCTGGTTCCTCTCATACCTTTTTGTTGGGTTAAATAGATGACTATTCACAATGAAGTACACACACACACACACACACACACACACACACACACACACACATTTTTCTTTATTGAACCATTTTAGATGTTAGTGAAGTTCAAGCACTGCCTATCTGCCTGCCCCAAAATTTCTCTTTCACCATAAAAGCTCTTCCTTTCATGTCACTTTTATGTGAGATTTTTTTTTTCTATTCTTCCTTTCCCTTCCCCCTTTCTTTGGGGCATCCCTCATTTTTGCCTATCCATTTTTTTAAACATCATCCAAACCCAAACATAATAGATTCACTCCTACACATTCTGTGCATACTCATTCTAACTGCTTTAATAGTGATAAATTTCTTAGAAGATACATGTATCAACTTCCATATAAAAAGGTAAATATTTTGACTTTATTGATTCACTTATAATTGCTTTTATCTTTTTAATTTTTTCAGCTTACCCCAAGTCTTATATTTGAAACTCAGATTTTCTACTCAACTCTTGTGTTTTAATCAGGAATGCTTGAAAATTATCCATTTAACTATTTTTTTTTTTGCCTTGAAGGATTATATTCAGTTTTGCAGGGTATTTTATTCCTGGTTGTAATCCTAGTGCTTTCACCTTCTGGAATATTATATTTCAAGTCCTCTTCTCCTTTAATATGGTTGCTGCTAAATCTTATTTGATCTTGACTGGCTCCAAAGTATTTTAATCATTTCTTTCTTGCTGGTTATTTTTCACCTGGGAGTTCTGAAATTTTGAATTTATATTTTGGAGTCTCTTCTAGGTGGTGATTGGTAAATTCTTTAAATTTCTATTTTACCCTCTGGTTTTTGGATATTATGGCAGTTTTCCTTGATATATTCTTGAAATATGATGTCAGTACTTTTTAATTTTTTTGATCATGTCTTTCAGTTAACCCAATAATTCTTGAAATATGTATCCATCTACTTTCTGGGTCAGTTTTTTTGAGATATTTCCCATTTTCTTCTCTCTTTTTTTATTCTTTTGACATTGTTTTATTCACTTGGCTATATGGTTCAGTGGATAGAGCTTTGGGCTTGAAATCAGGAAGATCTGAGTTCAAATTCTGCCTCAGACACTTACTAGCTATGTGACTGTGGTCAAGTCAATTAACTTCTGCTTGGCTTAATCCATTGGAGAAGGAAACGGCAAACCACTCCAGTATCTTTGCCAAGAAAACCCCATGGACATTATGGTCCATGAGGTCACAAAGACTAGGACATGAGTGAACAACAATAGCAGCAACATCTTGTTTCCAATTCTTTGTTGCTACTTTGTTGATCCTTTCCCTATATCCTTGGTCTCCTTGTAATACATATTTGACGGTAGAATTATTGAGATAATTCAATGCATGGTTTAGTTAATTTTTTGGACACAGTTTCAAATTGTTTTCGTTTATACATTAGCCTCCTCACAGTTGCAGTAATTGAGAATTAATATGTCTCTTCTCCTATAGCCTCCCAAACATTTTCCAGAGACCATGAATTCCATGCTCACAGAAATAAAAAAAAATGGTGGAAGAAATGACACTAGGATTAGAATAAGAATCATCATTCTTCAGCTTATTATATAATATTATGCAAGTCACTCAACCTCTCATAACCCAAGTTGCCTGATCTGTAAAATATATAAGTAACATTTTTATTATCTACTTCACTGACTTTTGAGGGAGGATCAAATGCCATAATACATATGAAGTGTTTTTTTTTACAATAACAATGTCATACAAATATGATCTATTATTACAGATAGTGTTTAATGCGTTTCTTTTTAATTGAATTGTATTTCACATGAGTGATGCTGCTGCTAATGCCTTGTTGTCATCACAATTCTCCGTTAACTCTGCTGTTGATATTTCTCCTGGAAGAAAATGGACCAGCTATAGTTAAATAACAGGCTATTTCTATGTCATTTATAAAAGAGATTTTAGTGCTCCTAAAGTCCAGTTGATAAGGCATATGTGATCTGCTCAAGTGTGGAATCATGTGAAGCATGAACAGCAAAACAAATTAATGTGGATGTTTGTAATTTTGGGAATTTCGGTGGAGATTTTGTCATGGTTCACAACTTTCAGTCATTTTGTAACTGAATACTTGGCTCCTGTATACATTTATATGGTGTCACTTTTTCTCCCCCAAGATTGGAAATAACATTTATTCATTCAATATATAGCATGTGTTACGGTTTTTGATTTAGTTGTTAGAGCGTAAAGGGTGAAAGTAATGGGATCCTGAGAGAGTGAGATGATGATTTCATTACAAAATTACAAAGTGAATGAAATTCACCTGGTTTCAAGTCTGCACAGTAATCTCAAGTAAGACATGACTTGGGCCATAATTTTTTTTCTAATACAAAACTGTTTTACTTCCTAAGAGATAACAACTTTATGTTGACGTTCCAAAAGATATGCCTTTGCTGACTAAAGACTGAATTTACATCTGTACCCAAAATAAATGCAACTAGTAGACATTTAAATTCAATAAGCTTTTATTACAAACCCACTATGTACCATGCACTGTCCTTGGTACTGTGGATAAAAGGGCAAATAAACTATAGATAGTGTGGTAGATAAACAAATAAAATCTATGAATAAATAAATAAAAAGTTGGATAAACAAAAGAATGAATAAACAAAAATTAGAGTGAATAAATATATAAATGAATGTTTAGATGTAAACAGATTAGATTAGATAGATAGATAGATAGATAGATAGATAGACCATTTTCCCTTAAGGAACTTACATTTGTATTTAATATGTCTTCTAAAGTAAACAAATATTTTTTAAACCAAGATCTCATGCTCTTCAAATCTTAAAAAAGATACACAAATAGCAGGGTTTTTTTAAATCATTACTACCTATAGAAACAAACCAAAAAATATTTATTGACTGCCAAAGACATTCAAGAAAATATGATGTAAATTGCTGACTGGGAGTAAAATATAGAGAAAACATGCTTTTTTTTTAACCTTCAAGGAAGTTATTATGTAGATGAGATCAAATTTTAAGACTTTAAAAGTTAAAGACTCAGGGGAGAGACTGTATGGCAGAGTAAAACCAATGATTTGCTTGAGCTCTTCCCCAAACCCATACAAATACCTTAAAAATGACTAAACAAATCCTAGAGCAGCAGAACCCACAAAAAGACAGAGTGAAACAAATTTCCAACCCAAGACAACCTGGATAGTTGATAGGAAAGGTCAGCGCCAGCCTGGATGAAGAGCACAGTTCAGCATGGACTACACAGGCAAAGACCAAGCAGGCCTCAGGAGACTAAATCATGAACATTTGTGGTGGTCTCCAGATTTCTGAACCCACAAACATCAAAGACAACTTAGAAGGACAGTGGGAAAAGTATGTTCAACCTGAGTGAGAGACAATCACCTGTGGAGACCACAGCTGCAGTGGTTGCTTCTGGAGCTCTCAGCCCACAGATGGTGGGGGGATTGAGTGGCTGATCAGAGGTGGATTGTGGGGATCTCTTCGCTGTCACTAAAGCAAGATTCTCTTGCCTTCCCTGTGCTTGGATCTCAGTCAGTCTTCTTGAGTGGTGGTCCTGAGGTGAGAAGGAACACTGGTGTGGCGAAGCTTGTAGCAGTGATGAAGAAGGAATCCTCCTCACAGTTCCAAGGCAGAGAAGAGTGCTTATGATCACTCATAGAGCAGAGCACATGTCAGGAAAGGAGTAAACACCTCTCCTTTGATCATAGCAACTTGGAAGAACTGAAAATTTACAGGTGCCTATAAGTAGTTCTGAAAACAGCTGCACAAAACACCCTCCACACTGGAAGCGGAGACCTACCTTAATAAAGAGTTAAAGTCAACTAATTGTACACAGTGAAGTAAATGGTGGAAAAAAACTCAGACTATAGAGTCTTCTTTTGGTGACAAAGAAGATCAAAGCATATAACCAGAAGAAGTCAACAAAGTAGAAGCTCCTACATCCAAAGTCTCCGACAACAACAACAAAAATATGAATTGGTCTCAGGCCATGGAAGAGATGAAAAAGGATTTTGAAAATTAAGCAAGAGAAGTAGAGGAAAATTTGGGAAGAGAAATGAGAGTGATGCAAGAAAATCATGAAAAATGAGTTAATAGCTTGCCAAAGGTGATTAAAAAAAATACTGAAGAAAAAAATACCTTGAAAATAGACTAACCCAAATGACAAAAGAGGTTCAAAAAAACAATGAGGAAGAGGATGCCTTCAAAAGCAGAATTGGCCAAATGGAAAAGGAGGTCCAAAACTCACTAAGAAAATAATTCCTTAAAAATTAGAATGGAAGTAAATGGAAGCGAAAGTATAAAATAAAACCAAAAGAATGAAAAAACAGAAGACAATGTGAAATATCTCATTGTAAAAACAAGTGACTTGGAAAATTGATCCAGGAGAGAGAATGTAGAAATTATTAGACTACTTGAAAACCATAATCCAAAAAAGAGCTTAGGCATCATCTTTCAAGAAAATATCAAGGAAAACTGCCCTGATATTCTAGAAGCAGAATGTAAAATATAAATTGAAAGAATCTACCAATTAACTCATGAAAGAGATCCCAAAAGAAAAACTCCTATTAACAGTATAGCCAAATCCAAGAGTTCACAGGTCAAGGAGAAAATATTGCAAGCAGCCAGAAAGCAACAATTCAAGTATTGTGGAAACACAATCAAGATAACACAAGATTTAGCAGCTTCTGTGTTTAGGGCCTGGAAGGCTTGAGACATAATATTCTGGGGGTCAAAGGAGCTAGGATTACAACCAAGAATCACCTACCCAACAAAACTGAGTATAGTCCTTTAGGGAAAAAATGGAAATTCAGTAAAATAGAAGACTTTCAACCATTCTTGATGAAAAGACCAGAGCTGAATAGAAAATTTGACTTTCAAATACAAGACTCAAGAGAAGTATGGAAAGGTAAACAGGAAAGATACAGCATATGGGACTTATTAAAGTTGAACTGTTTACATTCCTACATGAAAAGATGATATTTTTAATTCATGAGACCTTTCTCAGTATTAAGGTAGTTGGAGGTAATGTATTTATAGACAGAAGGCACAGGATGAGTTGAATGTGAAAGGATGATATCTAAAAATAAATAAATAAAGGGTGAGAGAGGATTATACTAGAGAAAGAAAAGGAGAGGTAGAATTATCTCATATAAAAGAGGCAAGAAACAGCTTTTACAATGAAGATGAAGAGGGGGAAGATGAAAGGGAATTAGGGAATTTTGCTCTTATCAGATTTGGCTTAAGGAGGAAATAACATACACACCTAATTGGGTATGGAAATCTATCTTACCATACAGGAAAATAGGAGGAAAGGGATAAGACAGGAGGGGATGATAGAAGGGAGGGGGTAATCAGAAGCAAATACTTTTGAGGAGGGCAGTGACAAAGGAGAGAATAGAAAAAATGGGGGGGGATAGGATGTAGAAAAATACAGTTAGTCGTTCACAACCTGGCTATTATGGAAGTGTTTTACATGACTACACATGTATATATCAAAATCTTGTGGAAGTTAAGGTTGAAAACTAAAAATACATGACTCAATAACAAATTTAATGACTAATTCCAGTATTTCCAGTATATGCCATTTCATCATTGTTTTTATTCTTTGCCTTGACAAATGTAGATAATAGTCCTTACATGCTTTAGGGAAACAAAATTGGAACCTTTGTTTGAGGTCAGTAGGATGATAGTGACAGAGATAAGGCAGAACTGCTCTTTTTTTCCCCCTTTTTACTTTGCCTAGGAGAATGGTGTTTATACTGGAAATGGCAGAACATATATATTTTTTTAAATAGATTGATATGCAAGGTAAGCAGTGAGATAGTAAGAAAACATTTAGCTACCACTGATAAATTCAAGTAACCTGGTGCAGATTCACTTTGACCAGAAAGCCTCAAAGAGGTAGCAGGTGTAATGAGTTACCCACTCCAAGATTTTTGAAAGGTCCTGAGAAACAAGGGATAGAATACAGGAATGGAGAAGGACAATTTTTTTTAAATTTTCATAAAAAGGAAGAAAACTGTTCTCAAAGTATAAACCAATGAACTTAATTTCAGTTGCTGAGGAAAATTCTAGAAAAAATCTTTGGAGATATGTTTTGTAAATATCTAAAAAAGGAAAATTATGATTACAAAGAAGCAACATGACTTTATCAAGAACAGATGAGCTATTCTAATCAGTTTTTCTTTTTTTTTTTTTGGTGAGGTATGTGGATTGCTGAACTAATTAATAACTGGAATTCTGAAAGTAGGAGTTAGCTAGAATTTAGCAAAGATTTTGGCAAAGTATCCCTTGATATTCTTGTGGACAAAATTAAGAACTTCTGATATAATCAGATAAATTCAGAACTGGGAATTTCCAAAAAATAATTTTTAATGATTCAGTATAAAAATATAAGAAGTATTTCAATGATATGTGTTTATCCTTTTTTTCTTAAGCATGTTTATGATGACTTGGATAAAGGCAGAGGTGGCATGTTTTTAAATTTTTAAAATGAGACAAATTTGATGGTGATCAAATGGCATTATCTGTTCAAGTAGACACAAAGGTAAAGATTAAATATGATGTAAATGATCAACAGGGATAATCAAATTAAAAAGTAATTTATAGTATATACCCTAAGCTGATTCCCACATAAGTTATGAATTCAGATTCTCCAGATCTGCAAACACCTGACAAAGAAACCATTGAAGAGATTACAGAGAAAGCATGAATAGCTCTTAAGAAATTTGTGTTTCAGGGGCAGCTAGGTGGTGCAGTGGATAGAGCACCAGCCCTGAAGTCAGGGGGAAATGAGTTCAAATCCAGCCTCAGACCAAACACTTGACCTTTACTAACTGTGTGACCCTGGGCAAGTCACTTAACCCCAATTGCTTAGCCAAAAAAGAATTAAAAAAAAAGGAGTTGCATAGGTAGTGAAAATGCAAAAAAAATGAACAATTTTTGAAATAAATATTGGCGCAAATATGGAAATACATGTAATGTGCTGGATGTAAAAGTCATGATCAAAGAGATTAGAATATTGAGAGGCCAAATCATTGGACTGAACTTCATAAACATGATTAAATAGGGATAAGTTTAAAGCAATGGGGTACAAAAACCCAAATTCCCCAAGTTGAAGATGTAGAGGACATGTTGAGACAGCAATTGTTCTGAAAAATATCAATGGGAAGAAGTTAATGGACCGCATGTTCAATGTGCTCCACAATGTGGCATGACAGCTAAAAGAAGCTAATGTGGTGTTGGGCAGCATTAATAGAGGAATAGTTTCCAGGAAAAGGGAAATGATAGTTCCATTCTCAACTGACATTGTTTAGACTATTGTGTTCATTCTCAGTTCCACAGTTTACAAAGGACATTAATAAGTGTAAGAATTTCGAAAAGAAGAAATATGGAGGGTGAAGAGCCTTGAGTCCATTGAATGTGAGGAATGTTAAATGTTGAGTTTGGAGAAGTGAAGACTCATGGGGTAGATGATAACTGTCTAATTATTTTAAGGACTGTCTTGTTGAAAGAGAATCTAATTTATTTTTTTGTCTTCAGAGTGCAGGAATTATTGGTAAAAGTTTTGAAGATACAATTTTAGGTTCCTCAGGGGAGGAACTAAACAGATAAAAGCTTCCTAATAATCTTGTGGTGGACTCCCTGCTCCTGGGAAATCTCTAAGCCCAGGTTGGGTGATGACTTGTTGGATTTCTTACATTGGATATTCACCTCAATTATGTGTTGGACAAGATGGGCACTAAGGTATTTTCCAAATGTCAAATTCTATTATTCTGTGACATAAGGTTTCTTACTGAATTTCTAAATATAGAAGACTCATTCAGGAAGAGAAGTATTATTGATGTGATATAAATAATGCTCAATGACAAGCAGATATAAATGGTTCAATTACAGATAGTGGGAAGAATTATGACTCATGTTTGAATGACATATTTGAAGAACTTTGTGATCAATTAAATGAGAAACTAAAATTTTTGTATATATGTGAGGCAGATGACACAAGAGATGCTTATTAGATCATATATACAAAACTGATGTACATAGGATGCTACGTGAGCGGAAAGAATGTAGGAATTGTGTTCAGTAAGATCTAGATTCAGATACTTCTCCTTATATTTCCTAGTTGTGTGACCCTAAGCAAATCACTCTGAACTTTGATTTCCTCTTGTGTAAAAAAGGGATTTAGACTTAACTCTGAGGTCCCTTCTAGCACTAAATCTATGTTTTGATGATCTATAATATTATTGAAGTTGATGTTAGCACATACAAGTGTACATATTATTCTTAAGAATTTTTATATAAATGCGGAAGTATGCATATAGGTTTGAGGAGACAAGTTGAGGACAAGGAAATTTTTTTTTCAATTTTGAGTAACTATATCTGTTTTAATAGTTCTTGTCAGACAAGCCAAATTATCACCATCATTGCAACCACCATCTTAACTACTATCCACCCTCAGACTCTGATGAAGGCAGCCCAGAACTCTGAAACCCAAAGCCTTGGGAATAGAAATGTTTCCTGTCCAGTGCCCTCACCCATCATCTTGGGAAATAGCCTCTATGGAGAGGCAGACTGGCAACTTCTTCTGCAGGTGCTACAGTTGCAGATACTGAAGACACAGAAAAGAATTCCTTGCCACCAAAGCCCTTGATACCGCCAGGTGGTTTGATATTAGAAACTGCTATTATTTTATCAGTTGAAATGACATTAAAAAAGAGGCATTACAATCTACTTGGTAACCCCACTCCAAAGCTACCTTTCCATTTGACTTGCAGCTGAAACTTTCCATGTAGTTGTCTCCCACATTAGAATACAAGCTTCTGGAAAACAAGGACTGAGCTACTTCTCTATTTGTATCTACAGGACTTAGTACAGTGCTTTGCAAATTATAAGAGCTGAATATTTTTTATTCATTCATTCAGCTTTATAAAGTAATTTTGCACTGCCCCATAGATTGTGTTCCTCATGCCACATTTTTTTTCCAGCAAAGTTCAAATATATCCCCATCCTTTATACAGCCTCTAATCACATCTTGCCTGTTTCAACAGAGTTTAAGTTTTACACTCCAATCCCATCTCAAGATCTATAGTCTCAGTCCTGGCTGCTGCAGTCAGGCTTACTTGTTAACATGGAACTTGGAAAATAGATAATTAATTACTATGTAATTGTGTATTGTGTCCCAATGTCCAAGATCTCTTCCAGTCTCTCCACACTTTTGTCTCTTGACATCTCAATGTTAAACTGAATTTGTCTATTTCTGTGCTCAAAGAATCTGTGATGCTTGTCCCAGGAGCAAAAACTGCCAGTTATTACTTTGTAGGCACTCATCCTATGGATGTCCTTCTTCTACATATGCAACTAAAAATCCATCCATGATCTCTTATTATCACCAAAAACAAACAAGCAAACAAACATGTGTTTAGCTCCATAGATCCATCTAACCTGTTTAAGATCTTCCATTATGGTATTCCTCACTAAATAATGTTAATTAATTTAAAGCAAAGGGAAACCAATACTGCAAATATGATTTTTCTGTCAGCCTATGTTAGAAAAGAATATTTTTGACATACTAGGATTTGGGTAGAAATTTGCCAGTTTTATGAACCTATTTGCCAGTGGAAAGAGAGTTGAATATGGAGTCTCAGAACCTGAATACAAATCCCAGATCAATTATTTACTATCACTGCAAACTTGCATCACTCATCTAACTTTTCTGAAGTTGATTTTCTTTATCTCTAAAAGGAAGTCATTGGACTACAGGAGAGACTCTAAGATCACTTTTGGTCCTAGGACATAAATATAGGATCCTATTCAAGTTGAAGCTATTATTTGTGTTCTGTTATTAAGCAGTATGCTATAGAAAGGTTAAATAAATTTAGTTGTCATAAAATCCCAGATTTCATACTTCATTACATTCTGATTTAAAAAAGGAAAAGTAAGTTCATAATTGCTCAAAGAATAATACAAGTTTCACTTTTTTTATGTTAGAAAATGAAAGGGTTTGATCACATTATTTTTCATTACTAAATTCAATGGCTCAAAAATTGTGCTAATCAGACACTATTGAATGACAGACTATCTTTCACCAGGTACAGTGGTTAGTCAAAAAACTTACTTTTAAGTAGTTGAAGACAAATCATTCCATTTGTTCAGATTTGGATTGAAAAACTGGATATTATCTTCTATTTTCCATAATGAAATGTCACCTGGTAAAGACAAAGAAATGTGATAGCCTATATATCCTTTTTGTATCCAAAGGATATTGAGACAGAATGCTTACTTACTATATTTAATAGCTTCTTTTGAACTCTTATTTATGGAGGTTTCTTTTTTATCTTTAAGAATATCCTGTTTTCTCGGTTATGATTGCACTGAAAAAAAATTTGACTTTTAAGAGTTAAGTCATGCCATCTAAGAAAAAAAAAGTGGAATATAAATTTTTAGCCAGTTAATCCTGTGTGTGTGTGTGTGTGTGTGTGTGTGTGTGTGTGTGTGTGTGTACAAGCATAACTGGTAAATGCTGAAAAGCTAATCATGCAGATGGGAAAGAGAACAAAGAATGAAGAGAAATTTCAATTGACATTCTGCAATAAAATGAGAAGAAAGGCACCAGAAAGGTTTGTGGGGAAGTGAGCGTTGCAGAATAAATATTAATACAAAACACCCACAAACACTTATGTGAATAGATACACAGCCTGACAGACTTATAGCACATCTCCTAAACTTGTGCTCTAATTTCTGTAATCCAACTTCTGTTTTCTTGTCATGGTTCATTAGGATTTCCCTGGAAGAACTGCTTCACATATTAACAGTCTTGTCATTTACAGTTGTCATTCACAGGTGTCAAATGGTACCCTAAATATGCCAGGAAAGCCTACTAATTTGATAACATGAACCAACATATCTCTAGGAAATTTGCCATATGCTTGGAACAGGTTGTACAGCCTAAGTAGGAGCCATCATGCAAATCAAAGAGAAAGGTTTATATTAAATACAAGCAATGCAATTAAAAAGAGAAGTTCTGATTTAATGTCACTTTCTCAAAGCCATAACCATTTATCACATCGCTCTCTGCTTCAGCGCTGTTTAAAAGGTCTTTTACCTACTTGATAAGCTCTAATGGGAATTGCTACTTTTTTAACTCTTAATTCACCATGAGGCAGTGTGGTTAATGAAGGAGTAATAATGATTTGGGAATTAAAGATCTGCTTTGATTTCCTATTCTGTCATTTACTACCTTGACTTTCATTCTGTGAATCTTAGTTTCCCTTTCCTCAAAATGAGGGGATTTAGCTAGAAGATCTATGAGGTCCTTTCCAGCTTGAAATTCTATGATCATACAATATGCATGTGCTTTACTTCTGTAATTTCACTTTGAAAAAAAATGAGATGAGTGACAAATAAATCTATTTGAAATTATTAGTTGTTTTAGAGAAAATTTGGAATGAGCCATATTCCCTTCTAAAAATGAGTGGAGGTATTTTATAGAAGTATTGTATTTGACAATGTGAAAACTACTAAGAGTTGCCACATAAATGTATAACCCAAAGCCCATTTATATAGACTCAAGAAGTTTGAATGATAAAGGTATAAGAGATAAAGTGTCATTTTTGGGGGGTGGCAGAATCTAGTAAGAAGTTTGGTTTTTTTAATCCTGTTTTTATTGGTTTTCTTTTCTGTCTTTAAGTTGATCTGATTTGGGCATGTTTGTAGGAAGCAAGGAAGTTACTAGTAGAAAAGGAAGGATTGACAATAATGTAAAAAGAAGAATGAACTCAATGTAGAAGTCTCAGAGGGATAAAAATCTCTTGAGTATAGTATTATCATCTAACAGTTAATACAAGCACACATCTGTAGTAAAGGCTACACCCTCAATGGTCACCACATTGTCACTGCATATACAAAATAGCAATGGAGAATGACTAAGATACATGCTTAACATTCCATTAAGAAAAGAAATCCCATTAAACAGATTAAACTCTAGAATTCTAGTGGCTTTTGTTGTTGCTTTTGTTGTTGTTGTCATTGCTTCTTGCTGATAAATTTTAAGAAGGAAGGAAGGAAGGAATAAAGGAAGAGAACAATTATTTCCTAAGTACCTACTACATGCCAGGCACTAGTCAAGTGCTTTACAAATATCTCATTTGATATTCACAATAACCCTGAGAAGTAGGTGCTATTATTTTACCCATTTTATAGTTTAACAAACTGAGATAAAAAGAGGTCAAATGAGTTGTCTACAGTCACACAGATAATAAGTACCTGATGCTGAATTTAAATGCAAGTTTTCTTAACTCTAGTAACAGTGCTTTATCCTCTGGGCCATTAAGTTGCCGTTTTGATTTCACTGGATGATTATTACTATCAAAGAATAATATCTCAATAGGCTGGACTGTTGAATTGAACCTAGTAAGATACATTGAAATATAGAAATATGAAGTCTTATACTAGAATTTGAAAAAAAATCACCTTTACAATACTGAATGAGAAAGGTACCATGAGGCAATATTATCATGTGAAAAAAAAAGCTGGGAATTTTCACAGATTTCAAGTTATATGTATAAATTTACAATGTAATATGGTATCCTAAAAGCTGCATAAAGAGACCCTCCTGTCCCTATTATGGTGTCATAATTCTGTCATCTTCTGCCCTTGTTAGAATACATATTGGTTCTGGGCAGCAAAATTTTGGAAGTTATTTGACAAGCATGAGTATTTCCAGAGCAGGCTAATTTAACTGTTAAAGGGTCTGAAGAACTAGTCATATGAAAATGAGCTGAAAGAACTGAAAGCACCTAGAAGTGTACAGCATGGAAAAATTTGAGGGGTGAAGTGTTGGGATGATAGTTCAAATATTTTAAGTATTTCTCTGAAGATTTTTATTTGACTGAAGTGTCAGAGTTCTTCAGAGCAAAAGCTGGTATTTCCAAAGAGGCAGATTTAAGCTTGATATAAGAAATAAAAACCTAACAATTGAAGTTATCTAAGAGAAGAATGGACTGTTTAAACTTTCTCTTTGTTCTTTAAGTATAGGCTTGACGCCACCCATTTGGTATTTTCAAGGAGAATTTTATTTCAGGTGTGAGATAGAGTAGAAGGCATCAGAAGTTATTTCAAACTCTAAGAATTTGTTTTTCTGTGGGCTGACTAGAAGGCAAATTCAGACTTCTTTGGTTTCCTTACATCTTGCTGTAATGGCCGCCTTAATGCGGAGGAGTCATAGGGCAATCCTAGACTGTTAATTAAACTTCCATCAACATAAATGTACAAATGTAACGTTTTCACTTTGGAAATCTTTTTCCAGGACTCAGACTAATTTACAAGTTACGTTTTAGACCTTTTAACATCCCTCCGGAGTGAGTAGTATTGCATTTTTTTTTAACCAATGTACGTTTTATCCTAATTACTATGGAACATTTCCCTTCCTGAGTAAATGGAATAAAGTATAAAAAAGAAACACATATGTGAAATTGTTGAGTCAAGAATAGAGCATAGAAATGGTGATTTCCAAATGTCTTTGGCATAAATCCCCGAAGGGATACCTTCTCAATATTTAATTCTATGGAATATAAGCACCATCATAAGTACTGTGTGTTGCCTCTCTCTTCTATTCCCTATTGATTTCTTTTTCATGAGAAGCTGTTTATGTGGGAACAAAATCTATATGAATCCAAACCCTTCCCCTCAAAAGAAAGAACCATGATAGTTCTTAATAGTCAACACAGATCATTGTGCAATTGGTATGACATATATGCGTTCTATTGATATGAAACCTGGCTGCTTTGTGTTGTGTTGAGCAGCTTTATCATGCGATCATCTGCTTTACGTGAAGGCATGGATTAGAATGTTTCACTAGGAAAACAGATGTTCTCATTCTTTTTGCTCCATTGGCTTAAGGAACAAAACAAGAAAAGATAATGGATAAAATGGAATTAAGGAATCTCGGAGTTACAAGGAACAGTAAAGATCACTTATTCCAATCTATATCTGAACAAAAATATTTTCTTCAGCATCTCTGAGAAGAGGTCATTTAATATCTACTTGATGACCTCCAGTACTGAGGAACCAACTTCCCTGAGGTAGCCCATTCCACTTTGGAATATTTCTATTTTTTTTAAAGTCTTTACTCTGCACCTAGTCAAAATATATTTCTTGGTGACAGCAGTCTTAAGAATGTTAGATATTGCTGTGTTGGGAAACACTTGTCTTTTTTTTTTCCTATTGTTTGTTGATTCTTTTGTAGTTAGACATTCTGTCCCTCACAAAATTGTCCTCTAGCTGAAGGGCTGTAAATGATTTTTATTTTGTTTTGTTTTTGAAAGCATGGAGTTTTAAAAACATAGCTGTTACACAGATGCAAAATTTTGTAAAATCCAATATAAATACCTCAGAGGACAGGATTCAAAATTCATCATGTCTTTTTCTGCTTTCAAATATTTTTGAAGTATTGCTCACTCTCTTCATTTCATATTTCAAAAGGTTACAATTACAATCATGTTGTTATATAGCTTTTGGTACTTTGAGCTGAGAGCAGAAATAATAATAGCTGAAACTTATGTAACACTTTTAAAATTGGGATTTATTTTGTACATGATATCTCATTTTCGGTATACAGAAATCTTCTAAGGTAGTTACCACAGGTAGTATTCTACACCTTTTAGAAATAAATACACTGTGACTCAGAGAGGTTTAGATGACTTGTAGATAATAACACAGCTAGCAGATGTCAGAGGCAGAAATTAAACCCTGGTTTTCCTAACTGTAAGTCCAATATGTCATCCAGGGTGCATTTGGCCTCTCAGAAACAAAGAATCTCCAATTTTATTTTAAAGAAAGAAAGTTGAAAGTAGAGTATTCAAAAATTTTAATGTAAATGCCTTGTAAAATACAGGACTGATGAGTTGTTTCCTGCATTGTCCATTTTCTTTTCCTCTCTTGTTTCCTGCCCATTTGAAAACAAATTAGAAAGTAAGAATGAAGTTGAGTGGCTTAATCTATGGATCTCTGGGACCAACTGGGATGAAGCATAGAGAAACTAGAAACAACTCACTTAATAAATATTTGCCTGTCACCTAGGGGATCTAGACTAAATTGTAGATCATTGCTAAACATTCAGTCACTTGTATACAATATATTTTTATAAGCTCTTGGATGAATTCTTGTTACACATTTTTCCTTCTTGCTCAGAAAAGATTTATTCTGGGGAAATGCAAGAGCAAATTGACTATATAAAGTAAAATCCTATAAATACTTGAACAGAAAATTATTGTTATGCCTTCGATGTCGGAAGTAAAGTTAACATTAATTTACCTTGTTTGAATCAATTTCAGTGTTCTGGGGACTTTTATTCCATTAGTTTTTAATTGGTATAAATATACTATTTTAATAATAATTAAACATACTTTTTTCCAGTTACGTAGATGGGTTATGCTTTCAAATTCTTGCTATTTCTCATGGTTATTATACCAAATGAACATATTACATAGAGTATATTTCAGGTTTAATAAGTCACTTGTCCTTAATGTATAAAGCTTTATTAAATATGACAGATGGAAAATGTGTCTAAAGCTTTTCATGCATCATTATCTATGGGCATTTTTTAAAATGTTAAGTATCCTTATGGTTGTGTGGCACTTTATTAAAAAAAAAAACTAGAGAGTAATAAGCTGATGAGAAAATTCCAAAGCTAAAAATGGTTATCTTGTTGCACAGACAAGTTACGTTATAAAATAACTCTCAATGGATGACACTCATATATATTGCTTTGAAGCAAAAAAAGAGACTTCAGTGCTTTTCGCTGTCATAATAAGCTCAAATAAGCTTCTTCTTTGTTAAATTCCTAATTCCACCTGCTTGAATATGTTATATTCTAATGCTAGGATAGATCAAAAAGATTTCTTGAAGAATAATAAAAGTCATAAGATTTTTTAAAAAAATGTATATCTTTTCCATAAGGGCTATCTCAAAGCTTACTCATTTTTTGAATATATTCAGTTATGAAAATATATGGTCAGCTTTTGTGAGTTTCTTAGCATTATCATCACAAAGGAATAAATGGAAGAATTAAATTCCAACTCTCTTTTTAAAAATTTAGTGGGTCATAAGCCGAAAGCTTTTTTAAAAAAAAATATGTTTTATTTCATTAAATACTTCTAAATTATGTGCAAAATGTTCTTTTTAAATGAATATATGTATATATGTATATATATACACATATATATATATATACATATATATGTATATCTATCTATCTATTTATCTATCTATATGTTTTAATTTTGAGTTCCAAATTGTCTCCTTCACTTCCACCCTCCTTGAGAAGGCAAGGAATTTGATTTTGATTAAACATGTGAGATCATGCAAAACTTAATTCCCATATTAATAATGTTTAAAAAATAAAACAATAAAAATAAAGTTTAAAAGTATGAGTTAATCTATATTCAAAGTTCTTCAATTCTCTTTTTGGAGGTAGATAGCATTTTTCCTTTGGAACTCTGGTGGATTATTATCTTCAGAAGAGTAGCTAAGTCATTCACAGTTGACAATTGCTGCAAAATGCTGTACTATGTAAAATATTCTCCTGGTTCTGCTCACTTTACATTACATCAGGTAATACAAGATTTTCCAGGTTTTTTCTAAAATTATCCTGCTCATCATTTTTTATAACTCTATAGCATTCCATCAAAATCATCACAACTTATTCAGCAGCTTCCCAATTGATGGACATCCCCTCAGTTGTCAAATTTTTGCCACCATAGACCAAGCTGCCATTTTTTCTAAAAATAAGTCCTTTTGCCTTTTCTATGATATCTTTGGGATACAGAACTAATGCTGATATTCTTAGGTCAAAGGATATGCAGAGTTCTATAGTTCTTTGGGCCCAATTCAAAAATATTTTCCAGAATGATTAAACTAGATCACAACTCTATCAATAGTGAGTTAGTATCCCAATTTTTTCCATATCTTATTACAGTATTTGTCATGTTATTTCATATAGTGCCATGTTATTTCATATGACAGGTGTGAGGTCATATCTCAGAATTGTTTCAATTTGCATTTTTCTAATCAGTAGTGATTGAGCATTTTTTTCATGTAACTATTGATGGCTTTGATTTCTTCTTCTGAAAACTGCCTGTTCATATGATTGACCATTTTTCTACTGGGGAATGGCTCTTTTTTTTTTTTTATAAACTGCTTCAGTTCCCTATATATTTAAGAAATGAGATCCTTATAAGGAAAAAGAAGAAATTTCTTAGAATTCCCCCTACTCCCCAGTTACTGTTTCCTTTTATTCTTGGCTGCATTTTTTTACTTGTGCAAAAGCTTTTAAATTTCATATAATCAAAATTATTTATTTCATTTCCTGCTATCACCTCCATCTCTTGCTTGGACATAAGTTCTTCCTTTTTCTGACATTTTCTGACATGTTTTATATGCTGCCTCAGTTTCCTTATGACATCACCCTTTATGTCCAAAACATTTATCCATTTTTACCTTATCTTTGAACACTGTGTGAGATGTTGGTCTATACCTAATTTCTGACAAACTGTTTTTCAGTTTTCTCAGCAATATTTGAAAAATATTGAATTCTTACCCCAAAATCTTTTATCTTTGAGTTTATTAAGCACTAGATTATTCTGATCAGTATATTATATACCTAATATACTCCACTGATCCATCACTGCACTTCTTAGACAGTGCTAATTTGCTTTGTACTGTAGTGTGAAATCTGGAATTTAATATATATTTTTCTCCGATTCTCTTGGTATTTTTTTTAAAAAATATTTAACATTTTTTTTTTTTCTAATTATATGTGAAAACAATTTAAACTTTTTTTCAAACTTTGAGTTCCAAATTATCTCCCTCCTCCTCTTATCACCTCATTGAAAAGGTAAACAATTAGACATAGTCTATATATATGTAATCATGCAAAACACATTTCTGTGTAAGTTATTCTGCGAAAGGTTTTTTTTTGAAGCATCCTTTTTTTACTTTATTTTTCATGGGTTGGTGTTTTTTTGGACTTTTTTTTAACAAATGACTAATATGTAAATATGTTTTGCATGATTACACATGTACAATCTACATCAAATTACTTGACTTCCCAATCAGGGCATTGGGAGGGAGGAAGAGAACTTGGAAACCAAAATCCTAAAAATGAATGTTGAAAATTCTTTTTACATTCAATTGGTAAAAAATAAAATACCAAATAACTGAGAAAAAAGAAATGCTAACTGGAACCAAAATTTTATCACTATTACCATCCTTCATATGAAATATGAATTATAAACTAATAAAGATGAAAAATAATAAAACTGGTATCTAAATGTTGATTTAGATGTACATGTTAGGCCTATACTAAAACCTCTCAGTCATCCTTACTATTTATTCAGGAGCTAGCTGATGCAGTGACTTTAGCTTCTCTGGAGTTCTTTAAAATCATGATACATTTTTGTTCTCTTAGGATGGTTTAGGCTTAACTACACCTGAAATCATGGGGACTAAATGAGCTCATCTTTCAGTCTTATGAAAGAAAGCAAAAGAGTTGGTGTTTTAGTAGCAGCCATCTGAATTCTAAGGAAGGCTCTCATAGCTAATATCTCCCTTATAACATTTTTTTTATAGCTGTGTTATTTTTTCCCCAAGGCAATCAGGGTTAAGTAACTTGCTGAAGGTCACACAGTTAGTGAGTATCTTGTGACTGAGGCTGGATTTGAACTCAAGTTCTCCTGACTGCAGGCCCAATGACCTATCCATTGCACCACCTAGCTGCCCCTATAGCCGTGTTTTTTTTTTCCTGTTTAACAAATGTTCCCTGTACAAAGTCCTACTGTTATGCCTCCTTTTGATATGGAGATGACATGGGCCTTCACAACTTGTATCAGTGGATCCTCTAAATCACTATTGATTACAGAAATGCAAATCAAAACAACTCTGAGATACCACATCATACCTATCAGATTGGCCAACATGACAAAACAGGAAAATGATAAATGTTGAAGAAGATGTGGGAAAATTAGAAAACAAATGCATTGATGGTGGAGTTGTGAACTGATCCAACCATTTTGGAGAGCAATTTGGAACTATTCCCAAAGGGCTATGAAAATGTGCATACCCAGAGCCAAGACGGCAGAGTAAAAAGGTAGTTGCTCTCACCCACCCCTATCAACATCTGAAAACCCAGAAAATATCACCTCAGAAGAAAAAAGAAACTCTGGAACAGCTGAACTAGAAGAAAGACAGGGAACAGCAGTGCAGCAGCCCAGTTCTCCCAGTGCCTCAGCAAAAATAAGTGAAGTAGCACTACAAAGGGCCCCAGGCAGATATACACCCTGAAACATTCATCTGAAAGGAGCTGAATAAAGCAACCTAGAGTCTTCCTAAAGTCCTAGCCTTGCTGATTCCAACCCAACACAGGGAAGCTGCCAGAACCCTATAGCCTACAACTGTCAACCAGGAGCAGATCCTGAAGCCCAGGTGGTAGAGCAGGCAAACACCAACACCTGGACCTCCGACTGCCTCAGTGAGGGCAGGGGGAACAGGTGGAAACCAGCTCAGAAAACCACCAGGTCCCTCAGCACTCTATCACAAAGGAATCTCCCAGTGCATTAGCAGAAATGAGGGGGGCAGCATTGCAAGGGACCCCAGGCAGATAAACACCCTACAGCACCCATCTAAAAGGAGCTGAAGAAAGCTAAAGAAAAGGAAAAGCAGGCAACCTAGAATGTTCTGAAAGTTCCAGCCTTGCTGATGCCAGCCCAACACAAGGTAAGTTGCCAGAACCTTACAGCCTCCAATTGCCAATATAAGAGGCCCCAGCACAAAAAGCCAGTGACCAAGACCTAGGCTCCCAACTCAAAAAGCTTGGGTATGTGCCCTCTGTTCCCCAGCAGGAGAGTTCAATCTCTTTAAAAGCCGGGGAAGAAAGAAAGCATGAGTAAAAAGAAACGTACCATAGATTCATATTATGAGAAGAGTGAAGATCAAGATAGAAATTCTGAAAAGGACAACATTGTCAACAAACCCACATCTTCAACATCAAAAGGGAATATGAACTGGTCTGATGCCCAAAAAAGCCTTCTTAGAAGAGCTCAAGAAGGATTTTAAAAGTCTAATGAGAGAGGTAGAAGAGTCCTTAAAAAATATAATTGGCCAACTGGAAAAAAATTACACTAAACAAAATAAGTCCCTAAAAAACACAATTGGCAAACTGGAAAAAAAGTACACTGAAGAAAACAAATCCCTTAAAAATATAATTGGCCAATTGGAGAAGGAAGTAAAAAATTTAACAGAAGAAAACAATCTTAAAAACTAGAATTGGACAAATGGAAACTAATGACTCTATGAGAGAGCAAGAATCAGTCAAACAGAAACAAAAAAAACCCTGAAGAAATAGATGAAAACGTGAAATACCTCAGTGATAAAACAACTGACCTGGAAAATCAATCCAGGACAGACAATTTAAAAATCACTGGGCTACCTGAAAATCATGATGAAAAAAAGATCCTGGACAGTATCTTTCAGGAAATCATAAAGGAAAACTGCCCTGAAGTCCTGAAACCAAAATTACCATAGAAAGAATACACCTCTCTGGACCTGAAAGATATCCTAAATTGACAATGCCAAGGAAAACAATAGTAAAATTCCAAAATTACCATATGAAATAGAAAGTGCTGCAAGCAGCCAGAAAGAAACAATTTAAATACCATGGATCCACAGTCAGGATTACACAGGACCTTGTAGCTTCTACATTAAAGACCTCAGGGTGTGGAACATGATATTCCCTAAAGCAAAGGAGCTTGGATTGCAGCCAAGGATCAACTACCCTGCAAAAATGAGCATGATTTTTCAAGAGAGGAGATGGATATTCAACAAAATAGGGGACTTCCAAACCTTCCTGATAAAAAGACCAGAGCTCAACAAAAAATTTGATCTTCAAGTACAAGATTCAAGAAAGTCATAAAAAGGTAAATAGGACAGAAAGATACAAAATGTTGTTAACAAGGGCAGACTGTTTACATCCCTACAAGGGAAGATGACACTTGCAACTCTTGAGAACTGTATTGCTATTACACCATGTTAAAGGAGGATACAAAAAAAGGGGGTGAATATTAGTTGACTTTGTAATGATAAAAAAAAGAATATAATCAAGTGGGTTAAATGGATCCAAGTAAGTGGATTAGTTTGATCTTAGAAAATGTACTGAGAAAGGAGGAGGCAGACAAGGGTAAATTACATTACAGGAAAAGACAGAAAATCCTATTGCAGAAGAGGGAAAGAAGGGAGTGGGGTGAGCATTGTTTGCACCTTATTCTCATCAGATTTGGCTCAAGAAAGGAATAGGTATACAAATCTAACTTGCCCTATAGGGAGTAGGAGGGAAAAGGGGAAAGAAAAAGGAGGGGAGATAGAAGGGAAGGAAGAAGCAGTAAAGGTAAAGGGGAAGAAAAGGGAATGGGATAATAGAAAGGTGGAGAGATTGAAGGAGGTGGTAGTCCAAAGTAAAACACTAGTGAGGGGGGGAAAAGAGAAAGGAGAAAGAAAAGCATAAACAGGTGGAAGAAAGGATGGATAAAAAGACAGATAGTAATCATAAATGTGAAAGTGAATGGGATGAACTCTCCCATAAAACAGAAGTGGATAGCAGAATGGATTAAAAACCACAAACCTACAATATGTTGTTTACAGGAAACATGTTTGAAAATGTTATCCACATGCAAAGAAAGAACTATGGAAGTTGAATTGCTATTTTTTTCTCTTCTGTTGAGTTTTTTTTTCCTTTTTCTCATGGTTCCTCCTGTTGGTTTTAATTTTTACTTACAACTTCACTAATGTGAAAATATGTTTAATAGGAATGTAAATGTATAGCCTATATCAGATTGTGCGCCATCTTGGGGTGGGTGGTGGGGAGGAAAGGGGAGAAAAATTTTAAACTCAAAGTAATATGGAAGTGATTGTTGATAAATCAAAATAAATTAATCAAATAAAAAAAATGTGCATACCCTTTGAACCAGCAATAGCAGTTCTAGGGCTATATCCCAGAGAGATCATATAAATAGGAAAAGGATCTACATGTACAAAAATATTTGTAGCAATTCTTTTTGTGGTGGCAAAGAACTGCAAATAAAGGGATGTCCATTAACTGGGGAATGGCTGAACAAGTTATGGTATATGAATACAATGGAATACTATTGTGCTATAAGAAATGATGAACAGACAGACCAGAAAAACCTGGAAAGACTTGTGTGGTCTGATGCTGAGTGAAGTGAGCAGAACCAGGAGTACATTGTACACAGTAACAGCCATGTTTTGTGATGGCTAATATTGATATACTTAAACCCTTCTCAGCAATACAACTATCTAAGACACCTCCAAAAGCCTCATGATTCAAAATGCTATCCACATCCAAAGAAAGAACTATGTAGTTTGAATGCAGATATAAGTGTACCATTTACTATTTTTTTCTTCTGTTGTTTTTTGTTTCCTTTTTCTGCTTGTTCCTCCTATTGGTTCTAAGTCTTCGTTACAACATGACTAATGTGAAAATATGTTTAAGAGGAATGTGTATGTATAGCTTATATTAGATTGCCAGCCATCTTGCAGAGGGAGGTAGGGAGGGAGTGGGAGAAAAATTTAAAATTCAAAAGCTTATGGAAGTGATTGTTGATAAATCAAAATAAATTAATTTGAAAAAAGAAAACACATATCAGTGGAGTATAAGCTCTGATAGGTTACTTCAGGCTAGGAAAGCTTCAAATATTATACTGGCAACAGACTATCTGCTCTCTAAAAAAAAATAAATAAATTAAGCACAAAGAGGCCTACCATGAATAGGCTGGTCCATTGGTTGTAAATTTTCAACTGAAGAAATGTATGAATAAAAGAAAAATACAACTCAGTCCTGTATGGACCCTTTCTATCTCTACAGTGATTGTGACAGGGGCTGGAAAGTTAGAATGGGGTTCTAAGAATTACCCAGTTTCTAGACTTTCCTTTTTTCTGAAACTTATTTATTTTTAGTTTTCAACATTTACTTCCACAAGATTTTGAGTTTCAAATTTTCATTTTGCCCTTCCCCTCACCCCAAGATGGCATGCATTCTGAATGTCCCTTCCCCTAGTCTGTCCTCCCTTCTATCTCTTCCCCCTGTCTCTTATCCCTTTCCCCTTCTACTATCCTGTAGGGCAGGATAGATTTCTGTACCCCATTTCCTGTACTTCTTATTTCCCAGTAGCATGTGAAAAAATTTTTTTAAACATGTGTTTTTAAAACTTTGGGTTCCAAATTTTTTCCCTTCCTCACTCCCGACCCACCCCCACTGAAAAGGCAAGCAACTCAGTACAGGTTGTAAATGTGCAGTCATGCAAAACACCTCCATAGTAGTCATGTTGTGAGAAACTAATTCTATTTCCCTTAATCTTATCCCACCCCCCTATTTATTCTATTGTTTCTTTTGACCCTGTCCCTCCTTAGAAGTGTTTGCTTCTGATTACCCCCTCTCCCAATCTGCCCTCCTCTCTATCAAACCCCTGCTCTCTTGTTCCTTTCTCCCCTTATCTTCCTCTAGGGTAAGACAGATTTCCATACCCAATTGAATGTGTATGTTATTCCCTCTTTAAGCCAAATCCTATGAGAATAAGATTCACTCATTCTCTCTCGCCTTCCCCTGTTTTCCCTCCACTGTAAGAGCATTTTCTGTTTTTTGTGAAATAATTTACCCTGTTCTACCTCTCCCTTTCTCTTTCTCCCAGTATAATCTTCTATCCCCCCTTAATTTTATTCTCCAGATATGACCCCTTCAACTTTAACTCACCCTGTGCCCTCTATCTATGTATCTATGTATTTATCTACCTATCTATCTACCTATCTATCTATCTATCTATCTATCTATCTATCTATACATACATACACATATAGTTTTTCCTCCAAGTACTCTAATTCTGACAAAGGTCTCAGGAGTTATAAATATCATCTTTCCATGCAGGAATGTAAACATTTCAACCTTAATAAGTCTCTTATGATTTCTCTTTCCTGTTTACCTCTTCATGTTCCATTTGAGTCTGGCATTTGAAAGTCAAATTTTCTATTCAGCTCTGGTCTTTTCATCAAGAATATTTGAAAGTGGTGGAGCCAAGATGGCGGAGTGAAAGCAATGACTTGCTTGAGCTCTCCCCCAAATCCCTCCAAATACTCATAAAAAATGGCTCTAAACAAATTCTGAAGCAGCAGAACCCACAAAAAGACAGAGTGAAACAAATTTCCAGCCCAAGACAACCTGGATGATTGATCAGAAAGGTGTATTGCGCTGGGCTGGGAGCACAGCGCAGCGCAGCATGGGTGCGCAGGCTGCAGGAAACCTGTAGCAGGCCTCAGAGGACTGAATCGTGGGCAGCTGTGGAGGTTTCCCGACTCCTTAATCCATGAATGCCAAAGACAACTTAGAAGGTCAGTGGGAAAAGTCTGTTTCTGTCTGTGCTCAGAGAGGAAGGCGGGATCTCAGCTCCATTCCCCAAGAGCCTGGCCCTGAGTGGGGCAGCTGCTTCCCAGCTTCCGGCCCACAGACTGAGGGGGAATCCAGTGGCTGATCAGAGAGGGACTGCAGGGTTCTCTTTGCCAGTGCTGAGGCAGGAATCTCTTGCTTTGCCCATGTGTGGATCTGGGTCACAGTTCTGGGCGGTGGTGCTGGGGTGAGGAGGAGTGCTGGCATGGTGGAGCTTGTAGTGGCTGTGGAGAGAAACCCCTCTTCACAGTTATGGGACAGAAAGGAATACTTGTGGTCACAGGCCAGGAAAGGAGTAAACACCTCGCCCCTTATCATACCACCTTGGAAGAACTGAAAATTTACAGGTCCCTACAAGTATCTCTGAAAACACATAAAACCCCTGAAGCTTGGGACAGTACACTCCCACATTGGAAGCAGACTCTTACCTTAACAAGAGTTTAAAACTCAAGTAATTGGCTGGGCATGAGCAAGCAGCAAAAAGAGTCAGACTATATTATCTTACTCTGGTGAAAAAGAAGATCAAAATATACAACCAGAAGAAAACAAAATCAAAGCTCCTACATCCAAAGCCTCCAAGAAAAATGTGAACGAATCCCAGGCCTCAGAAGAGCTCAAAAGGGATTTTGAGAAGCAAGTAAGGGAAGTAGAGGAAAAACTGGAAAGAGAAATGAGAGTGATGCAAGAAAATCATGAAAAACAAGTCAACAGCTTGCTAAAGGAGACCCAAAAAAATACTGAAGAAAATAACACCTTAAAAAACAGCCTAACCCAAATGGCAAAAGAGGTCCAAAAAGCCAATGAGGAGAAAAATGCCCTAAAAAAAAATTGGCCAAATGGAAAAGGAAGTCCAAAAGATTACTGAAGAAAATACTTCCTTAAAAATTAGAATAGAGCAATTGGAAGACAGTGACTTTATGAGAAATCAAGACACTGTAAAACAAATCCAAAAGAATGAAAAATTAGAAAACAATGTGAAATATCTCATTGGTAAAACAACTGACCTGGAAAATAGATCCAGGAGAGAGAATTTAAAAATTATTGGACTATCTGAAAGCCATGATCAAAAAAGAGCCTAGACATCATCTTTCAAGAAATTATCAAGGAAAACTGCCCTGATATTTAGAACCAGAGGGCAAAATAGAAATTGAAAGAATCCACAGATCTCCCCTGAAAGAGATCCCCAAAGGAAAACTCCTAGGAATATTGTAGCCAAATTCCAGAGTTCCCAGGTCAAGGAGAAAATATTACAAGCTGCCAGAAGGAAACAATTCAAGTACTGTGGAAACACAATCAGGATAACACAAGATTTAGCAGCTTCTACATTAAAGGACCACAGGGCATGGAATATAATATTCCGGAGGGCAAAGGAGATAGGATTACAACCAAGAATCACCTACCCAGCAAAACTGAGTATAATCCTTCAGGGGAAAAAATGGTCATTCAGTGAAATAGAGGACTTTCAAGCATTCCTGATGAAAAGACCAGAGCTAAACAGAAAATTTGACTTTCAAATACAGGACTCCAGTGGAACATGAAGAGGTAAACAGGAAAGAGAAATCATAAGAGACTTATTAAGATTGAACTGTTTACATTCCTGCATGGAAAGATGATATTTGTAACTCATGAGAACTTTGTCAGTATTAGGGTAGTTGAAGGAAAAAAATTGTATGTATGTATATATAGATAGATAGAGGGCACAGGGTGAGTTGAAGATTAAGGGGTCATATCTGGAGAATAAAATTAAGGGATGAGAGAGGATGATACTCGGAGAAGAAAGGGAGAGGTAGAATGGGGTAAATTATCTCACAAAAAAAAAACAGAAAAGAAAAGTCTCTCACAGTGGAGGGGAAACAGGGGAAGGTGAGAGGGAATGAGGGAATCTTATTCTCATAGGATTTGGCTTAAGGAGAATAACATACACATTCAATTGGATGGAAATCTGTCTTACCCTACAGGAAAATAGGGGGAGAAGGGGACAAGAGAGCAGGGGGTGATAGAGAGGAGGGCAGATTGGGAAGAGGGTAATCAGAAGCAAATACTTCTGAGGAGGGACAGGGTCAAAAGAAAGAATAGAATAAATGGGAGGGCAGGATAGGATTAAGGGAAATAGAGTTAGTTTTTCACAACATGTCTACTAAGGAAGTGTTTTGCATAACTGCACATATACAACCTATACTGAGTTGCTTGCCTTTTCAATGAGGGTGGGTGGGGAGGGAGGAAGGGAGAAAATTTGGAACTCAAAATTTCAAAAACACATGTTTTTAAAAAAATGTTTTCACATGCAACTTGAAAATAAGAAATACAGGAAATGGGGTACAGATGTCTATCCTGCTCTACAGGAAAATAGAAGGGTGAAGGGATAAGAGAAGGGAGGGGGGAGAGATGGAAGAGAAGGCAGACCAGGGGAAGGGGCAGTCAGAATGCATGCCATGTTGGGGTGGGGGGAGGGCTGAGAAATTTGGAACTCAAAAACTTGTGGAAGTGAATATTGAAAACTAAAAATAAATAAATTTACATTTATATGGCAAAAAAAAAGAATATTTGAAAGTCCTCTATTTCACTGAATGTCAATTTTTTTTCCCCTGAAAAATTATATTCGGTTCTCCTGGGTAGGTGATTCTTGGTTGCAATCCTATCTCCTCTGCCCTCCGAAATATTATATTCCATGCCCTCTGTTCCCTTAATGTAGAATCTGCTAAATCTTGTGTCATCCTGATTGTGTTTGCACAATACTTAAATTGTTTTTTCTTGTTGCTTGAAGTATTTTCTCCTTGACCTGGGAACTCTGGAATTTGGCTACAATATTCCTAGGAGTTTTCCTTTAAGGATTTCTTTCAGGAGGTGATCTGTGGATTCTTTCAATTTCTATTTTGCCTCTGGTTCTAAAATATCAGGGCAGTTTTCCTTGATAATTTCTTGAAAGATGATGTCTAGGCTCTTTTGTTGATCATGTCTTTCAGATACTCCAATAATATTTATATTATCTCTACTGGATCTATTTTCCAGGTCAGTTGTTTTCCCAATGAGGTATTTCACATCGTTTTCTAATTTTTCATTCTTTTGGATTTGTTTTAAGGTGTCTTGATTCCTCATAAAGTCACTAGCTTCCAATTGCACTGTATTCTAATTTGTAAGGAAGTATTTTCTTCAGTAAGTTTTCGGACTTCCTTTTCCATTTGGCCAGTTTTTCTTTTTAGGGCATTCTTCTCCTCATTGGCTTTTTGGACCTCTTTTGCCATTTGGGTTAGGCTATTTTTTGTTCTTAGGCATTTGGGGTCAAGTGACTTGCCCTGGTTCACATAGCTAGTATGTGTCAAGTGTTTGATCTGAGGCCTGATTTGAACTCAGGTCCCCTGACTTCAGGGCTGGTGCTCTATCCACTGCACCATCTAGCTGCCCCTAGGCTATTTTTAAGGTGTTATTTACTTCAGTATTTTTTTGGGCGGGTCACCTTTAGCAAGCTGTTGACTTGTTTTTTTTTTTATGATTTTCTTGCATCACTCTCATTTCTCTTCCCAGTTTTTCTTCTACTTCTTTTCCTTGCTTCTCAAACTCCTTTTTGAGCTTTTCCAAGGCCTGGGACTGATTCACATTTTTCTTGAAGGCTTTGGATGTAAGAGCTTTGACTTTGTTGTCTTCTTCTGCTTGTATGTTTTTATCTTCTTGGTTACCAAAGAAAAAGATTCTGTGGTCTGACACTTCTTGCGAGGTTTGGTCACAATCCCAGCCAGTTATTTGCATTCTAAACTCTTTATTAAGATAGAAGTCTGCTTCCAATGTGGAGAATGTACTGTCCCAAGCTTCGGGTGTTTGTACAGCTGTTTCAGAGATACTTCTAGGGAACTGTAAAATTTCAGTTCTTCCAAGGTAATATGGTAAGGAGTGAGGTGTTTACTCCTTTCCTGGCCTGTCATCTGGTCTATGAACAGCCACAAGCACTCTTTTCTGTCTTGGAACTGTGAGGAAGATTTGCTATCCACAGACACTAAAAGCACCACCATGCCTCCCTCCTCCTTGCCCTGGGACTGCCCCTCAGAACTGTGACCCAGATCCAAGCATGGGCAAAGCAAGACATTCCTGCCTCAGCACTGGCAAAGAGATCACTGCAATCCCCCTTTGATCAGCCACTTGATTCCCCCTCAGTCTGTGTGCTGGAAGCTCAGGAGGCAGCCATCTCCCCGAGGCCGTACTTGTTCAGGAACTGAGGCTGAGACCTGGCTTCTCTCTCACCACAGAAACTGACTTTTCCCACTGACCTTCTAAGTTGTCTTTGGTGTTTGTGGATTGAGAAGTCTGAAAACCACGTCAGCTGCCTGCTATCCAGTCCTTTGAGGCCTGCTCCAGGGTTGCTGTGGCCTGCAAGCCCACACAGAACTGCACTCCTCTCCCAGCCCAGCATGATATACCTTTCCAATCAACCATCCAGGTTGTCTTGGGCTGGAAATTTGTTTCATTCTGTCTTTTTTGTGGGTTCTGCTGCTTTAGAATTTGTTTAGAGACATTTTTATAGGTATCTGGAGGCGTGTAGGGGAGAGATCAAGCAAGTCACTGCTTTCACTCTGCCATCTTCGGGAAAGTTTTAAACAGACAAAAAACCTCAAGAAAAAAAAATAACCAATCTTTTGCTTTTTTTCTTTTCTCTCATTGCAGATTCACATCACTGTCTTACATTTTTTCTCCTTTTAATGTTTTCTTTTTTAAATGGTCCTCTGTAGTTACAGTTCAAATGTACCCTTTATGTTAAACCACCATTTTCTTCACTCTCTCCCCAAATCTTTCTTCATTTGCTTCTATGTATTTCTAAATCTCGTGTATGTGTGTATTTCTCGAACTTTCCTTTACTTTTTCATTCAGATAAGAATGAGACTCATGAGATACTCTCCTTATATCCATTTTCATATTTGTATACTCTTCCTCTGATGTACATTAATTTTGAAATGCAGCAAGTCCCTGAATCTTCTTCCTCATTTCTTCCCTAGTCTGTTCTTGTTTTTCTCATGTTTTTTACTTTTAACACAACCATGAAAATCACACCCAGATCTAGGTTTTTCCTTCTTTGCCTGGTCTTTGACTCTTGAAGACAGAGGGATTCTGAAGGTATGATGACCTCTTATTCTCCATTAGGATGTAAATGTTTATTTTTAACTTAGTCTCTTCAAATTTCTCAAATGTATTTGCCTTTCCAGCACTTGCTGCCTATGTTGGTGTTTTAAAAGTTTCTACTTAGCTCATTTCTCTACTTGAAATTCATCTCCTTTATTAAAGATCTATGTTTCTCCTGTAGGATTAGAATATGTTTTGCAGGATATTTTTATAAAACTTTTGCTTTTGTCTTTTGTGCATCATATTCTAAGCTTCCATTTCTTCTATATTAATTATTGGGTTTTTTTTGTGTGTGTGTGTGTGTGCATGTGTTATCCTGGTTATAATTCCTTGATAATGGATTGCTTTCTTCCTGACCCTTTACATCATATTTCATTTGACCTGGAAGGTCTGGAATATGCTTCTGATGCTTCTGTGCATGTGCAACTTGGAATTTATTTCAGAGTATGAATGGTCTTTCCTATTTTCACTTTGCTCTCTGGTTTTAGTATTTTTGGGCAGTATTTCATTGTAATATCTTGAACTTTGGAATCTATTTTTTGAAATATTTGCTTGGACATATTTCAGATAGTCTCAAGGAATATTGTCTCTTCTCATTCTCTTTTCAATGTCAGTTATTTTTGATATCTGATAAGTAATGTGTTGTAATTTTTTAGTGTTAAGGTTGCATTGCAATTTTTTTTGGCATTATTGAATTATTGTATTCAGTTTTTCCTTTCAGTCTCAGAGTCTTTATAATTACTTCCTTCTTCCTCATCAACCTTAAGCTTCTTGTTTTAAAATTTATTTCAGAATTTTGTTGTGTTTTGGAATTATCTTAACATAATATTTCTTCATTGTACTTGGAGTTTTCTTATGTTTATGCATGTATTCAATTTCTGGGTTGAGAATATGTTCTACGACCAGGCTGTACCCCTTCTCTACTCTTGTAGGTAATGGTTTTCTTTCTCATCATACGTCCAAAGTGAGATTCCTTAGTCCTGGAGCCTAATTCTGCCAGAGATACAGTCCGTATGTTCTCTGTTCCAGTTCTTAAAGGAATGGTCAGCCCTGTTCCAGTCTTTATTAATCTATGACTAGGAATCTGTCAAAGCTTAGGCCTTGCCTTCAACATTCCTTCCTCGATAGTCAGAGTGGAGACCAAGTTTTGCCTATCAACAAAGTCCAAAGTTTTAAGACATTGCCTGGAATGATTCCTGTCACTCTAGCTTTAGCCTCATCAAGAACTGCAGTCACTTTTTGGCCAGTCCATGGCTTGAGCCTTCATTCCCTAGAACAATAATTATTAGTTCCAACCAAAATTGCATTTGCTTCAGGCCCCATTCCCTTGAACTCCTTTCTTATCAGAATTTCTTTTGCCTTCAGACACTTTCATTATTAGTCTAGAACTGGGTAGAGGAGTTTGCTGGTATTTGTATTTGGCTTTAATGAATTTTCTTTTTCATCTGGCACTCTTCTTCATCTTCTGTTGTGTTTTTCAGGGTATATGGAATTGCCTGAAATCTTTCATGTTTTGCCTGTGATGGGAGTGCTCAGTTGTATGCAAATTTGACTTCTGATTAGTTAAGTAAATTAACCTGTTTAAAAAAGATTAGTTTTCCCCTCTAAATAATGCAAGTTAATGTTTGCCAGTTATTTCTCTACAACTTGTGATAAGCTATTCTTTCTAATAATAATTAGCCAACAGGATCAGTAAATATATTCCAACTCCTGATTACAGATTTAGAGCTGGTAAGATCTACATAAAGGGTCATGTTTGTCTTCCTGTTTGCTTTGACTGAAAGTCAACAATTGAAATCACCTAATAAAAAAAACAAGTAGCTTAAATGTAAGCTAAAAAGAAGAGGAGTAGGCACACAGGCTGTGATACATAAATCAAATGTATTATATTTATTTCCATTTGAACTTAGCAGTACTATTAAGCTGAAAATTGTCAAAGTAATAAGTGTTTTCTCAGTCATTATTAGCAGAGAATCTCCATTTTGATTAATAAATTCTCACTTAAGGAATTACAAAATAATGAGTGATAGATAAATACTCAAAAGAAAGAGAGAGGAAGCAAGGAAGGGAAGAAAGAAGGAAAGCTAGAAAAGGGAAGGAAGGAAGAGAAGGAAATATTCTACTACTAATTGTTCTTTTGATTAGGATAGCAATGATCACTAGCAGAATATTTCAGTGCTTCAAAGATTATAATTTAATCAATGTAGAGCACACATCCTCAGTAAATTAACAGACCATCTACAAGAATTTCTGTGGCCAAAATCAGCTTCCTATGGCTAATCTGGTAATGGGTTATGATATTTATTTATGTATGTAGCCACAGTAAGTACTTAACCTCAGTTAGTCCTCAAGCAACAGATTTAGCTTGTTTGAGGATGATACTTTGAAGTTTTCCAGCCTAGTAGTAAGCCCTACCAAACCAGGCCATGATAAGATATTGGAAAACACTTGAGTAGATGTAGACAGTTTCTTCTCTTCAGAAAAGGCTGTGTAATGAAGTACTTGGGACCTGTAGTTAGGAGGCCTGACTGAGTTAGACTCCTTATTTTTACATCTAAGCCTTAGCACAGTGCCTGGCACACAGCAGGTAATTAATAAATTCTCATCTAACTGATTGACTGTGTAGGAGGCTTTGGAAGAGTGACTATTAATGAATCAATCAACAAGCATTAAATATTGGTTGTGTGCTAGACACTGCACTAAGGCAGGTAGATGATAGGATTCAAGAGAATGAGTCCAAATCCTGCCTGGCCCAAATCACTTACTGGCTATGTTATCCTGGGCAAATCACTTTCTTTTTTCAAACCTTAAAGTGCTGTTGAAGTGATAGCATTTATTGTTATACAAATGCCAGGAAACAAACCTTCAGGATTCTTTTGGTTCATTTCAGTCAACACCATTTCTGATATATTATCACCTGTTCCAGACCATTCTCCATTTTCTTTTTGAGACTTCAGACTAGTCTGTTTCATGGATCTTAACTCAGTCTGATACTGAAGTTCTTCTGGGAAATGGCAATGAAGTTCATTTTAAAGCTGGACACCTCAAATTTCCAGGCTATAAGCATCACAATGCCAATGTGTCAATGAAAGTTTTGAGGGTGGAAGCCAAAAGCAGTGATTGGAGTGCCATGAGTAATGGGATAGAAATTGCCTTTCAGGTATTTGTGCTATGAGATTTATCTGTATGTGGATATTTTCAATTTTGTGCTTCTTGTCATTATTGAATTTGCTCTGTCTGGAAATTTTTTTTACTAGATCTATACCCAAGGTTATCTTTCATATTGCTATCTTCCTATCATCCTCCAATTTATTTTTTGTTTAATCAGCACCCTAAAATACTTCAATACAATACACTGTTGATAAATCCTGTGTCGTTTCCTCATTTAAAGATTTTTTTTTGCATGTGTGTCTTGTTCATTATAGAAATGATAGTCTTGTTGAAAAAATGAAGATAGAGGAATATTACCAGATGGGTTATTTATTTTAGTCAATCTGTGCTTATAAAAATAATATCTGAAATCATACCTTTACTTTTTCATATTATCCTCAAGGATATAGTCAATGTATGCAGAGATCCAATTCATAAAATTTCTATAGAGAGAAGAAAGCAGATATATGTGCCATTAGTTGCAAATGTCTTCTTAGAAACACTTCAAAACAAAACAGTCACCTGAACATAAAAACAAGCATGAGCAGTAAATGGATGATAATAATCAAAGACAATTTAATTCAATATAAAGGCTTCATTACTTGAATTATAATTATTCATAAAGTAAACTGGAAATCCCATGTTTTCTTTTAAAATTAAGTAATTACAATAAAATCAATTCAAGTGATTTTGCATATGCTGACCAGATTTAAAAAAAAATACTAATCTAGTTTTAGTGTGGTCCAAACTAGTAAATCCATGCAAATTACCTTCTAGTACATAGGCACTGAATACTGCCATTGTGCAAGATAGATTGTCAAGATACAATAATAAAATATTTGTTAAACTGCCATCACTATTAAGCTTAAACCATTAACAGTATCTTTTTAATTCTCATGAATATTTGTTTTGTTAAGAGATTAAACACCATAGATGAAATAAATAACTGGAGCCTGCCTAAATGTTCTCCTCATCCTCCTCTGTCCCCCAAAAGGTTTATTAAATCTTGGCCTTTTTCATATTTTTTCTTTGTATACTAATTTGACTTGAGATAATTAACAAACATCACCCTTTCCACCTTCTGCTGAAATTTATTTTCCTTTGGAAATATTTATGGCAAGTTCCCAGGAAACTGAAGTTAGCCTCCTGGGTAGAAGAAGCTTTCATGATTTTTAGCATAGCAAGTCACAAATTATACCACAGACACTGTTTTTAGCATTTAGAACAGATTGCTAATTAGATCCTGCTGTGTTAATCTTTTAAGTAAGTCTTAGGTTATGAAACTCATGGTCAAGAATTGACTATAGTAGAGAAAAAAAATATATATCATTGCCCAAACCCTCAAAATGTATGATGATATATTATAGTACCAGAATTCGCCACCTTACTTTTCTTCCACATATATTTTGTTCACAGATGTTGAGGTGATGCTAGGTATATTGGACAAATTTTCTTGCATATTTATTAAGCAATTAGCCGTTATGAGCCATGTTACGCAGCCTAACTTTTATTTGTACATGGAAGTTTAATTTTGCTGGAATTTTATGACCCACAGTTACTTATTTAGAAAAATAAAAGATTCACTTTACTATATATATATATATATATGTGTGTGTGTGTGTGTGTGTGTGTGTGTGTGTGTGTGTGTGTGTGTGCGTGTGTGTGTACGTGTGTATATGTCTGCATATGTGTGTGTGTGTATACACACACACATGCACCCACACACACACATTCTCTATTGTTAATTAGTCACTCAGAGTCACAGAGTCACTCAGATGAATTAACTCTCTCAGATGATGTACCACATGAACCTTCCACACTGTTATTGATTCATTGCTTATGCAGGCTTTCTGGAAAAGGCTTTTTCTTCACTAAGAACCTGTAACAAAATGATTTATATTAGATCTTCTCTCTCTCCCTCTCTCTGTCTCTCTCTGTTTCTCTTGTCTACCTACATAGATATGTATATGTGTGGATATAACATATATGTATATGTATACATACATACATATATATATGTTTATATATTCATCCAGTCATCTATTTAACAATTTGTTTTTCACTCATTTATCAATCCATTCATTTACTCATTTATTGATCTGTTTATCTGTTTATTTTTCATACATTTATTTGTTTATTTGTTCCTTTGTCTATATATCTATTTATTTCCTTTTTCATATACCTATTTGCTAGTTTATTTTGGAGCTGCACCTCCAGTAACAGATAAAGATGTGACAAAACACCTTACCATTAAATTTATGTCTCTCCATTCTAAAAAGATACTTCCTCTCAATGGCCTCCTCCAAAGAAGATCATCCAGTGAAGCAAATGATTGTGGCTTATGGTGCTCATAAAGACAAATTAAATACATAAATCTAAATATTTTGACATGTTTACAGGGTAAAGGCTTCTGGCTCCCAAGAAGGAATCCAAGCTTAGAAAGGAAATATAAGATAACATTTAGTGTCTAGAGTTCAAAAGGGTTCCAGTGCCATGCCTAACTAGCCCACAGGTTCATTTCTGATGTCATCCACTGCTTCTTGGCAACTCCCTTTTGCTTGCACTTCCAGTATCTATTTCTCAAGCTTTGTGTTATTTCCATATATTTTAAATGAGATCTATGTTCTGCTTCAAATAAGATTTCTACCTTGATTCAAATAAACTTGTTCCTCTTAAATGCTTACACAGTTTCTTAAGGATCAGCTGAAGACATGTTCAACTATTGCAAACTGATGACACTGTTCCCTTTCTAATTCATTCAATGCCCTTATTCATACTTCATATATAGATCACTGGCACATACACATTTTTTTTTATGGGACACTTCATTATCAGCTTCTGGACTTTCAGTGATTGGGTCTTGGCTTTTTAAAGATCAGTTAATTTAAACATAAAACAGCTCATGAAAATTTCTAAAGTCATTAGTATGCATGCAAATAAGTTTGATAGAGCCATATAATAAGTGATAAATTCCTAAACACATATAACATATATGTGATATTATTCAGATATATTAATTAATGCTAGATACTAGTTAAGAAAACATGGAATTTCCAGGTTACTTTATAACATATGTGATACTAATCTCATTACTTGGTAGACATGTCTATGTATATGTGTTCTTAAGGAATTCAAACTGAAGGGAAACATTGTGAGGTGGGCCTGAACTACTCATGGAAGCCTATGTGGTGTAATTTGGTCTTGAACTGGGCTGTTAACAATATAGGTTTCAGAATGACATAGAGGAGTGAGATTCATAACAAAAATACAGGTGCTATTCACTATTAACATTCAAACATGAGGAAAGATAGAATGATTGAAAAAAGTTGAATATGTCTAGAAAATAGCAAAAAAATGATGTTAGTAAAAGGATTGAAAGGAATAAGATATGTGCAGTTCAAGAGAAAATATTTTTGCAGAGCAAATGCAATGATGACTAGAAAATCATTACAGAATTTGAAAATGCAATACCTATCAAATATATTATTATTTTATCTAACAATTAAATTCAGCAGTTATCAATTACTTAAATTTTTGCATTAATTACTAATCTAATTACTAACCTGCTAGCAATTATCTATGTGTGAAATACTGTGCTATTGACACAAAGATTAAAAAAAAAGTCAGACTTTGTCCTCAGGGACTTTTCATTCTACTGGAGTGATATATTGGTATAGAGAAAATAAATTATGAGCAAATGGTATAGAGGACATTCCAGGTAGGGGAGAGTCAACCTTTCCAAATTTATAAAAATAGGTAAACTATTTTTGTATGTGGGTGACAGCAAGCAGTCTAGTTTGATTTGTATTGAATTGTAGAATGTGGGAAAAGAGTAATATAAAATTGTTTGGAAAGATAGTTTGAGAGCAAATTGTAAAGCTTTTAAAAGCTAAATCAAGGTTATAAATAGCTTTCTTTTCTTTTTTATTATAAAATAATTTCAATATAAAACTTTCATAGCTGTCTTGATTATCCATTTTCTTTTGTTTTCTTCTATAAATTAAAAATGCCTCAATAACCTTTTTTCTTTTTGTTGTTTTCCAATCTATTGACTCTGTCCCCATAATTCTCTTGAATCACTCTCATTTCTTTTCCCATTTTTTCTTCTACCTCTCCTTTATTATTGTTAAGCTTCTTTTTGAGCTCTTCCATGAGTTATTTCTGGGTTTGAGATCACTTCACATTTTTGGGGGGGCTTTGCTCATAGGTATTTTGACATTGTTGTCCTCTTCTGTGTTTGTGTCTTGATCTTTACCCTCACTATAATAACTCTCAAAGGTCAGATTTTTTTTTTGCTCATCTTTGTTGTGTGTATGTGGGCACTTTTGTGAGGATGCAGCACTGTGTCAGATTTCTTGTGTCAGTGGCTACAGGCCCTTGCTATTTACCTGGTGCTGAGGTCCTGTTGCCTTGAGGCCTCTTGGGGACCCTCATACCTGGTGGCTGGTGCTCCTGGAGGCCATTGGGTTCTGGCAGCTTATTTTTGCTAAGTTGGGATCCTGGTGGTGGTGTCTTGCATGTTCTAAAGGCCTGCCAGGGTGTTTCTGGGTTTCCCTGGGGCTACACTGAAGCATGTGGAGGTCTGACCCCTGATGGATGACTGCTAGCCCAGGGCTACGCTGAAGCATACAGTGGTTCTCAGAACTTGAGTCTGCTGGTTCCTCTAGCTATACTAAGGAATGTGCTGGGGTCCTGGTGTTGATGTTTGCCTTCTCAACCACACTAGGAGGTCAGGATCTCCCACTGGTTCACTGAGGAGAGGCCTGCCACTTCTCTACTGAGTCACCTCCTGTCCTGGAATGTGCTCCCCATTCAACCAGGTGAGACACTCATCTTCTAAGTTTCTTGGGCTAAAATATTGTTTCATCTCATATTTTTGCTGGTCCTGACAGTCCAGGACTTGTGCTGGGGTGCTATTTTATGGTTGTTTGGAGGTGAATGTGGAGAGTTATAGTGATTTACTGCTTATTCTGCCATCTTGGCTCCTGAAGTAACTTCTTTTTTTTTTTTAGTCTTTAAAAAAAAATCTCATGTTGCTTACATTTTCTTCTTCTTTTTTCCCGCAGTAGTAGGATTTCATTGTAGAATTTCTTGTTTTCTTATGGATTGCTTTCTGAGTGTTTCAATCTAATTTTTACAGAATATGTTGCCAGGCTAAAGTTTTAACTACCCTTGCTAAGTTAGTTACTCTCCTTTCAATTCTATCCTCTAGAGCTCTCATTTCATCTATATGATTATTTTAAAACTCTTGATTTATTTCTCCTAGCAATTCTAGGAGAGTTGAGGTAAACCGTTTTGTTGAGGCTTTTATCATTGAGGATGTAGAATTATTCTCTTCTTACAAGATTGTGTTTTAGTCATCTCTGGTTCCATGGTATATGATGTTGTACATTTTTTATTTTTACTAATTTTCCCAGCCTTATTTCCTGAATTGGGTCTTTGCATCAGGGTCAGTCTTTGATAACTTCTAGAAGGAATAACAGAACCTTATTTGTTCCTTATCTGTATTGTCTAGAAGTATGCTAATGCTTCCTTGAGTACTGTATTCTTCAAGGATATATGGGATGACTCAGACCTTTGAGCGATACTGTTATGAACTGATTAAGGACACTGACTGATTATTGCCCTCTTGTTCTTAGCTCCAAAGACTTTTGATCATCTGTTATGATTCAGAGCAAAACTGTTGCAAACTCCAGGTGTCCTTATTCCCATGAACAGAAATTAAAGTATGTGACTCCAGGTCCCAGGATTTCCATACATGATGTCCCTAGGACAAGATCTTTCTTTCCTTTTTGCCTATAGGCTTCTGATAACTAACTCTATGTGCAGACCTATCCTGGAAAAATGTAATTTCTCCGTGGATTTCTTTATCCTTGCTCCATCTGGTGTGCCTTTTTTATTTTTCTAGAATATTTGCATGAGAGTTTGTTCTGATCCCCTGAACTCAACCATCTTGAGGAAGTCTTCCAAACTTATAAATTGAAAATATTAATTTTGTAGACACATGGAAGATGACACATTATAAGCATGAGACAAGGAGATCAATTTGAAAGTTATTACAAGAATCTAGAGAAATATAATAAAAATCTCAACTAGCTTAATGTCTGTGTGAATGTAAAGAAATAGGTGGATGTGAGATGTTTTGTGAAGGCAGAGTTGACAAGATTCAACAACTGCTTGGATATGATGAATAATGGAGAAAATAGATGACAACACTAAGGTTGCAAACCTCAGTGAGTGGAAAGATGGTGATACCTTCAATAGACATGGAACAGTTAGGAAGAGAAGAGAGGCTTTTGTGTGTGTGGGGGGTATAATGAGCTTGCATATTGAATTTGAGATATCTGTGGTGCATACAATCATGAATACCTAATAGATTATTGGAGATGGAATTCTGACTATAATTAAGGAGAGAGCTGGAGAACTGACCAACATAAATCTATGCTTCATATGCATGAAGTTCAGAGCTGAATAGATAGGAGCTAAGTGAGTCTAGCAAGAGAAATGTAGTCTAGGATACAGAATTTTTGATTTACACATGGTGGAGTAGAAGACGAGGATAATACTGCAAATAATAATGAGAAGTAGAAACTGGTCTGGTAAGAGAAGAGTGTAGTGATTTTCCAGGGGGAAAGGGGTTATTAGATGGAGAGAATGGGAGGAAGGAGTGGTAAGCCATATTAAATACTGAAGAGTCATTAAGAGGAACAAAGACTAAGAAAAAGATTATTAGAAAATGTCAATGAATAAAACATTGGTAGCCTTGGAAAGAGAAAATTTAGTTGAGTGGTGAGATCAGAAGCCAAATTGAAATGGGTTGTGAAAGAAGAAATAAAGGCTTATAAAGTCTTTCCAAAATGTTCCCAGGGTAATTTATTAGAAAAAGCAATTAAAGTTTTGTTTTCAATCTGTTAAAAAACACACAAGTCCACTGCACCACCACAGTGGCTAAAATTTTAATAACAGCTTACATATTTTACAATGGAAAGAAGAACTGGAGAAGTTTGTAAATACATGAAACTAAATGGGGGGGTCTGCATGAATAAATTATACTATTAAAACATTCAAACAAATGAATTGTTAAGTGTAAGGTGAGAAAACAGAGCCAATAAATGAAGACTGCTTTATGAGTTTATCTGTGAAATGGAGGAGAGTTAGAGGATAGTAAATTAAAATATTTTTGTTGTCATTATTGTTTTTATTTTGTTTGATTTTTAAGGATGAGTGAAATCTAGGAATGTTTGTAAGCAGTAGAAAAGAGCCCAGTGAATGAGGAATGATTGAAAACTAAGGGAGAGAGAGATGTTTGAAGAGGCAATATCCCAGAGGAGTAAATGGATGGGATGAAAGGCATAAGTAGATTAGAAGGGCATTTCAGGCATAGCTGACAGTCTTGTGAAGGTTTGATAGAATGTTGTCTGCAGGCTTGTTGGCCAATTGAGCCATAAGGCAAAATTTATATAAAAGAATAACATGAAGTAAATCTGGAAATATAGGAGTCAGATTTTAGAGGGCTTTTAATGCCATGTACAATTAATTATATGGCTTTCTTCAATGACCTTTACTTGACAGTTTGCTATACGTTTCCTATGTTTGAAAGAAATTGTACTCATTGTATTCTTTAGTCCACTGTGATGCAATAATCCAGTCTGGGCATGTAATGTATTGAGACATGGAGACCACATTGTGGATAATAAGATGGCAACATGTGATGGTAAGGTGAGGAAGGAAGGAAGGAGGGGCATAATTTTTGTTTTTTTAGATTTTTTTTGCATGTGAGATGATAATCAAACATCTAGATACCATCTAGGAAGGAAGGAAGGAAGGAAATAATTACTTAGTATGTACCAGGCACAGTGTGAAGTGCATTACAAATGTGATCTCATTTTGTTTTCACAACAAACCATGAGGTAGATAGTATTATTAACATCATTTTACAGTGGAGGAAACTGAGGCAGACAAAGGTTAAGTAACTTGCCCAACATCACACAGCTAGTAAGGGTATGAGACCACATTTGAACTCAGGTCTTCTGACTTCTGCCCTATCAAGTTGAGAATGATTAGATGGACAAACTCTCTGTTTGATAAGGTTGAAGACACAAGGGGAGGTGTTTATGAGAAAAAGAGACCCAAAAATCCTACTCTGATGTTTCCTTTTGGCATGATATTCTCAAAGGCTATACTCGTGTAATGCAAGATTTCCCATAAATAACAAAGTTATAAATGCTTGCACTTATCATTCAGGGATCAGTGTAACCTGTTCTTGTGTGGAGAGACTAATTATTTGGGCCATATATGAAAACCACAAACTTTGACATAGAATGATTGCAATTTGTGTTTTTAGAGGACAAAACAAAATGCTTTTAATAGTTGCATTATTATCATTGTCATTCATATTACTGTTAACGTCAATCTCGGAGTCTGTATATTAATTAAAGGCAATGAGGGAGAATGATTCTATGTTTTTTAGCAGGGGGGAGTAGTATAAAATTTGTGTTTTAGGAAACTATGAGTCATGCACAGGATACTTTGGAGTAGGGAGAAAGAGGAAACAGTGAGATAAACTAGAAGGATATTGCAGGAATCCAAACATGAGATGATGATGGCACTGCATTATGGAAATCAAGACACTTGGGCAATGGGAATTTGCTGAGAAACCATGAAAACCCATGGTATTCCTCCTGAAGAGCAGAATGTTTGAGTCTTACAAGATTGGGCAATTTCCTCTAGAGATAAGCCACTCTTTCAGAGTAAGTGTTATTTGGAGGTTCTAAATACAACTAATTCTCAGGTCAGCAATCCCCTGGGAAAATCTACCTCAATACCAAGCTGCAGGTAAAGAGTTATTTTAATGTTAAATAACATGGTATATTATAAGACCCTACCAATAGGATGCAAGGATTTAGAAGAGCCTTAGAGATTAACTAGTCCAATCCCCTCATTTTATAGTTCTTCTCATAGGTCTTGAATAAAGTATATGCTAAATAAATGATTTTGCTTGCATTTGTTATAAATACAAATAATAGCAATACAATTTTCACATTTATTCTTTTATACTTCACCATTTCTGACTGTTTCATCAACTCAGATCTCTTATGTTTGTATCATGTATGCTTGTTTGTTCTTTTAAGAATGGAGGAACCATGGGTATATTTGTAGGTAACAGGGAAGGAATTATTTAGGCAAGAAGAGATTATAGGCAAGAAACTGACAGAAATACACAAAGAGAGAGTTAGAGAGGAAGAGGCATAGACACAGATAGGGAGATAGAAATAAATAGAGAGACAGAGAGGAAGAAGGAAAGAAAGAAAGAAGAGAGGAAGGAAGGATGGATGGATGTATTTATTTTGTCTAGCTCATGGTCCAGTGGATAGAGCACTGGGCCTGGAGTAAGGAAGATCTGAATTCAAATTTTGCTTCAAGCATTTACTAGCTATATGACTCAGGGAAAATCATTCAATTTCTGCTTGCTTTAGTTTTCTCAAGTAAAACTTCTCAGAGTTTTTGTGAGGATCAAATGACATAAAAATGGGTTTAAAAAGTATGTGCTTAACATAGTACTTAGATCATAGTAGGTACTGTGTTGCTGTTAATTTGTTTCAGTCATGTCCAACTCTTAATGAAACCATTTGGGGGTTTTCTTGGCAAGGATACTATTGGTTTACTAATTGGTTAACTAAGTGCTTTGCTATTTCTTTCTCTGGCTCATTTTACAGATAAGGAACTGAGGTAAACAGAGTCAAGTGGCTTCCTAAGGTCACACAGTTAGTAAGTGTTTAAGACTGTATTTGAACTCATGAAGGTGAATGTTTCTGACTTTGTTCCTGACAATCTATCCACTGAACTGCCTAGCTGCCCCAGGAGGTGCTTTATAAATGCTTACTCCCTTTTCTTTCCCTTCTTTCCCCTTCATCACCAGTTATCTGTGTGTATGTGTCTACACACACATAGACACACACACACACACACACGTATACATACACACACAGAAACACACATCTTTATAAACCTTTAAGTGCTTTGTAAATAGTAGCTATTACTGGAAATTAATTGAATATGGGAGGGGGTAGGAGAAAAAAGTGTTAGTAAGAATCCCAAGGTTATAAAGACAGAAATCATTAGATCAGAAAGAACAGGATTAATAGTAAAGAATTGTGTTGTTATGCTATTTATAACAAATGTAAATCAGTTCAAAACATTTATTAAGTATTTACTGCTCTCAAGAACTCTCTGAAGTGGAATAATTCTGACCTCATTTCCCTGAAAAGAAACAGACCATTCCATAATCTCTTACCAAACAAGTAGTCTTGGAAATAGCATCTTATTTCCTTGTAAGACACATGATTATATTATTTCTCCCCCAAAACACTTCACTTCTTTTTCTTCGTTGTCATTAGCATTGAAAAATTTATTAGGTGCCTCCTATGTGCAGAACACTGTGCTAGGAATACTAAGAAGCATGAGATAGAGCTTTTGACTTCAGGGAGGTCACAATCTCGTTGAAGAAAATATACATGCATATTAATATATATAATATGTATGTACATATACACACATATAAACATATACACACATACACACATACACACATATCACCCACAACTGATCAAGTAGGGTATCTGAAGTAAATGCTAAATGCTACAAACCCAGAATACTTCTGGAGTTCAGAGGAGGGAGTCATCCCTATGATTTATAGTGGTCATGGGAGCATTCATGGAGAAGGCAGTAAGACTGAATATGGGCTCTGAAGTATGAAAAAGACCCAGATGAGTGGAGAAGATATTTTTTTCCAACTGAAGGAACAGATAAAGTGTCTTACCTTATGAAACACAAATAGTAAATAGCTGTAGTGGGATTTAAACCCAGGTCTACTTTCAAATATATATTGCTCTAGAGCAGTGATTAAACCAGCATAAAAAAAGTTCCAGCTTAGAAATTCACCTCTCTGATGAAGATCAGCAACTTATCTATAATTTCTAGTCTTAGACAGTTCTGTAAGTCACTGAGAGATTTAAAAAACAAGACAAAACTAAGCAAAATTTGTCAAAGGCAAGGCTTGAACACAATCTTTCTGATTCCAAGAACAGCTTTCTATCTATTACACTTCATGGTTTCTGTTTTATAACATCCTTTTTTTTTTTTAAAAACAAAGACTGTTCTAAAATAAATCAATTATATAAATTCTAAAATCAATGCCCTTTCCAAGAAAAGACAATCAGGCATTATGGCAATTCAGTGTATTGTTTTGTTTTGTTTTTTTAATATGTGTGATGGAGAAATTTGAATTACCTGTACAGTATTGTTCTGTTTTTACAACATTCAAAGTAAACAGGCCACATGTGTTCTTATCTAGCTATCTGGATCATATATACAGAGAGATATTTTGAAAGCTATGAATATTTTATATACTTGAGGATACCATTAAAAATGAGAGGAAAATGGTAGAAAAAAAGGAAACTTTCATCAGGATACTGAAAAAAAAGAAAATTTTTTAATTTATTTTATTTCAATTTTTTATTCCCTTCCTCCCCTCAGATTTAGATACCTTTTCATTACAGGTTAAGCTACATATTCTCCCTTTATATTACTTTTATTTCATTAAAATGAACCTAAGAAGGCATATATGCAAATAAGCTACTTGTAGCCATTCTACTGTTGGGTGGCCATTTGCCTTTACTAACTGCAGTCTCACTGTTTCCCACAAGATGTTTTCCTCCAGCTCACTGACATTTACCCATAAACATATTTCCCCTAGTTCTTTCTGCCCAGATTTACCAAAGACCAGAAGGAATGGATGAGGTTGAGTGATTAAAAACATTTACTTTTAGATATAAAAAGTAATTTGGAGATTAAATCTTGCGTCACATTACAAATGAAGAAATGAAGAGAGCCAAAGAAGTTAAAAGGCTTGCCCAAAGTTAAATAGCTAGTGAATAACAGAGAATGGCCTAGAACACATGTCCCCTGACCACCAATGGGGGTGTGATGGGAATGGTGTGTATCTTTCCAATATACTACCCTGTCTCATAGTTGCCATAATTATGGAAAAAGGAGGATAATTGCCTAAGGGAAACGTGAGACTCACAGGAAAGGAGAGGAGAATGATAACAATCATGTGTGAATTGCCATTGCAAATTCTCTGTATTTTCTTCATTCTGTTTATGGAGTGAAATAGAAGCCCACCAGCATCTAAAACACAATGTTACTTTGAATATTTTCATAGGATTTAGGATCCATTGACTTACCTCCAAAAAGACCTTGATACAAGTAAGATTTTAAAGTTCTCAAAGGAATTTCTGAGTCTAAGAGGAAGGATATTTCACAGAAGAACATCTGGAAAAGGAGTAAAATTAAGCCAATTTCATGTATTTCTTAGTTTGTTCTTTTCCTGGGAGGGACTCTCTCATAGGAAATAAGCTTCTTGAAATAGTGGCCTGTTGTGTTTCAGTCTTTACATCTTGAGCACCTACTATAAGGCTTTCCACAAATATTTTTTAGGTTGAGCTGCACTGAATTTTAAGTGAAATCTTAGAATGGCTGATTGTTGAGCATTACAATCCCATTTTCTTTGTCCTTGCAACTGTCACCCTTGAAAAAAATCTCCCCAGATTCTCGTGTTAACTATTACCTTGAACTACTCTCACACCTTTCTTGATTTTGTATAGTGTATGTCACTATGTATTCTTTGCATAGCATTTCCATTATTGCATTTTCAACATATAAAGATTGCACAGAATTTTTTTTATTATTGTTTATTTAATAGTGGATGTTACAAAACAAATTGGATGAGAATAACTGAAAGCCCAAAAAGAGGGGTTTTCTACAGTTGACATTTTTACAGGAATCTAAGAATTAGTATCTGGGGAAAAAAACACACACACAATAGTAATTTTGTTAAATGTTGCACTTTGGAATGATGATAATTAGTTTACATGTGTTGCTCATTATGTTTACTGCTACAATGCCTATCACCCTGCTGATTCTTGATGCAAAGTAAGCAATAGAACCTTTAAATTCCTGCAGTGTAAAATTTTAGAAATTAACATTTTGCCCGAAGATAACATAATTAGGGTTTGCTGTTTCGTATCAGAGTGTTTAGGGTTTTACCAATTCAAAAGACTGCATCTGATTGCTGACTGTTGGAGTGAGTTGAAAACAAACTGTGGAAATCCTTCTGCAACAGAAGAATGCTTACTCTAAATCACCCAGGTGGCTGCTGACTATCCCTCCCAGAAGTGCAATAATGCTCTTTGTGGCAGAAGATAATTTAGATTAAACAAAAATTATGGTGCTTTGTTTACAGTTCTATCAACAGTGCACCCAAGGCCACTAATGTGAGAAATTTCTCAAGAAATATTTATTTTGAGGACTATTTGAATAAGTTTTTAGGAAAGGGTGTGTCAGTTTGTGTTCTTTTCAATTTGATTGATTCTATTGGTAAGAAGACTTTTTAAAAATTGCCCTACTTATCAGCATTAAATGAAATATTAGTATATACATATATATGTATATATACATATATGTATGTCTATGTATATATATATACATATATATATATACATATACATATACATACACACACATATTTAGAAACCTTAGAAATCCTTCTATGATGTCATAGCATTTAACTGAAGATGATGTGATTCATTTTCTAGAACAGGTTTTTTAATTTTTTTTTTTTTTGTCTGTTACTGATTATTGAGCTTTGGGCCATATTGTCCTAAGTTTAAAACTAGGAAGCACCTTAGAAGTCATTAAGTCCAACTGTCAGATTTTCTCTGTGAGGAAAGTGAGGCCCAGAGGTTGAGACTTAGCCAACTTATGGCAGTTATGAAGTGACAGGATCTAAACGCAAGTCTTTGACCCCAAGTCTATCTATCATTCTTTCCACTACATCAGGCTGCCTGTATTTTTAGCTTGACATGTTTTTCAAAACCATTTTCCCTGGTAGTATTGAATAAACATTGATCATTCCTTGAATCAAGGATCCATTGCCAACTGTGTAACCTCTGGGAAAAGGTTGCTTCACCTCTTCATGCTTCAGGGTTTCCTACTTTCAAATCCTATGGCTCATTCATAAAGATTTTGTGTAAACAACATGATGATAAATAGTATGGAAATTATTAATAGGAAACTAATACCTAGTTGAATTGAATTATCCTTCACATTTGAACATGTGCTACTGAGAAAAGTAAATGCCCTTAACATTAGTCATTTCTATCTGACAAATATAGTGGACAATTAAGTGATACTATACTGCTGGACTCAAAGTTTTGATTTTAATATAACTCAATTCAAATCAACAAAGATTTATTTAATGCTTACTATGTGCAACTGCATTATGCAATGCATGAAGACAAAAATAAAAATCTCTGCCTTCATGAGGCATGTATTTGTTGAAGAAAAAAATACATATATACAGATCCTATACTAGATTTCATAAATCATTCACTGTTCTGGGTCACACTCCCAGAGCTAAGAGAAGCACTAGCTGATTACTTCTCATAGCAGCAGTGGTGAGGGGTCCTGGTCACAGTTCCAGTGAAGAGAATAGTTCTGGGGAAACTCACAAATGAGAGTACAACTTAGAAGAGTGGTAAACACACCTGTCCTTAGATTATACTACCTTGGAAGAACCAAAAACCTACATATCTTAAAAAGATGATTTAAAAAAAAAACAGCAGCAAGAAAGACCTGAAGCTTGGAACAGTGCCTTTTGTACTCCAGATACAGAGCCCAACTTTAAGATAAAGTTAAAAGTCAAGAAGTAGGACTTCTGCTTCTGGGAGCCAAGATGGCAGGATAAGAAGAAAGTCACTCTTACCTTTCCTTATCAGCCTCTGAAAGCCCAGGAAAAACCCTGGAACAGCTGAACCAGAAGAAAGATGGGGTGCAGCAGCCCAGTAGCCCAGGTAGCTTGAGGGATTAATGGGAAAGGCCCCTTTTGCTCTGGGGGAAGGGAAGCAGTATGGAAAAGGAGGCATCCCAGCCAGCTATCAGAAAGCCCCACCTCAGCATACCAGGAGGAGATCCTGAAACCCAGGTGGTGGAGCAGGTAAACACCATCCTAATCAAGTGAGTTAAATGGATGCAAGTAAGTAGATTAGTCTAATCTAAGAAAATGTACTGAGAGAAAAGAAAAGGAGGAGGCAGACAAACGTAAATTACATTAGAGGAAAAGGCACAAAAACCTATAACAGCAGAGGGAAAGAATGGAGGGAGATGAGCATTGTTTGAACCTTACTGTCATCAGATTTGGCTCAAGAAGGGACTAACACAATCAGTTAGATATAGAAATCTAACTTAACTTACAGGCAGTAGGAGGGAAAAGGGGAAAGAAAAAGGAGGGGGATATAAGGGAGGGAAGAAGTAAAGGGGAAGAAAAGAGAAGGGGCTAATAGAAGAGAGGCAGGACTGAGGGAGGCAGTGGTCAAAAGCAAAACACTAGGGAGGAGGGAAGAGAAGAAAGGAGAAAGAAAAGCATAAATGCTGGGGTGGAGGGGTGAAGGATGGAGAGAAAGACACAAATGGCAATCATGGTTTTCTTGGATCACTATCATTTCTTTCCTTAATTTTTCTTCTACCTCTCTTACTTGATTTTTAAATTGTTTTTTGAGTACTTATAAGAATTCTTTTTGGTCCTGAGACCTATTAACATTTTTCTTTGAGGCTTTGTTTTCTTCTGAGTTAGTATTTTGATCTTCCCTGTCCCTGTAGTAACTTTCTATGGTCAGGAACTTTTTGTTGCTGTTGTTGTTTGTTCATCTTTTTAGCCTATTTCTTGACTTTTAACTCTATGCTAGGTTTTCTTCGGGTTTTCAGAACTAATTCTGGAGACCTATAAGTTTTCAGTTCTTCCAAAGTGGTATGATCTAAGGAAAGGAAAGTTTAATACTCTCTTGGTCCATGTTCTGGTCTGTGAGTGACAAGAACTCTTTTAAACTTTAGAATAGTGATCCGGGTCTCCCCTCTCCTTCAGCTGCAATTTCTGGCACTCTAGTGCTTCTCCTTTCACTGGGACTGAGACCTAGGACTGTCACCAGAATAAAGTATGGGCAACACAACTGAGTCCTGTCCCCATTGCCAGCAAAGGGATCACTATAATCTACTTCTGACCAATTGTTGGACTCCTTTACTGTTTGTGGGCTGAGAGGTACAGAAGCCACTCCTGCTGACAATGATTCAGTCACCCCCAAGGGCTGTTGATGGTTTGCTTGGGTCAGGTTTAAGCTGGTGGCCCTGCTCTGGACTGCCCTTCACTTTCACCCTTTTGTTACTCACTTTTCCACCCAACCTTCTAAATTGTTTTGAGATGAAACATTCTTTCACTCTGTCTTTTTGTGTGTTCTGCCACCCCAGAATTTTTGGAGGTGTTATTCAAAGTTGTTTGGAGAGGAATTTGGGAGAGTTTGGGAAAGTGCCTGCCTTTTCTCCATCATCTTGTCTCAACCCTGTAACTGCTGTTTTTGTGGTTGCAAAGAATTGGGAATTGAGGGAATGTCCATCAATTGAGGAATGGCTTGGCTGAACAAATTTTTGTATATGACTGTGTTTGAATAATATGGTGCTATAAGAAATTATGAGCAGGATGATTTCAGGAAAAAAAAAATGGAAAGATTTATTTGAAATGATGCAAATTAAACAGAACCAGGAGAACATTGTACATAGTAACAGCAATATTGTGTGATGATTAACTGTGAATAACTTAGCTCTTCTCAGGAATGTAATGATCTAATACAATTCTGAAGGACTTATAATGAAAAAATGGTATCTGCCTCCAGAGGAGGGGAAGAAAAAAACTGATGAAATCTGAATTCGTTTTGAAGCATACTTCAACATTTTTTCTTTGTTTCTTCCTTCCTTCTTCCCTCACTCCCTCCCTTCCTTCTTTTTTTTTCCATGCGTTTATTTATTTATTTACATGGTCTGCATTTTCTTTCTCTGTGGCTAATGGGGAAATATGTTTTACATGGTTGCACACGTATAATCTATATCAAATTGCTTGCATTCTAAAGGAGGGGTGAGGAATGGGAGGGAGAGAGAGAATTTGGAACTCATAATTTTCAAAATGAAAGTTGACACTGTTTTTCATGGTATTAGAAAAAATAAAATAAATATTAAAAAATAAATAAGTAAAATCAAGACACATGGGGAAAGTATCTCTATCAGATCTATGGATATGGGAAGAGTTTCTGATCTAACAACAGATAGAGTTGGTCACATATATTGCTTGCCTTCTCAGTGGGTTTAAGTCAGGAATTAAGGATATACTTTTGAATTAAAAAGTTAAAACATGAATTTTAATAATTTTTTTAAAAATGTAATTGTCAAATATTTCACAAAATAAAATATATTTTATTTGTTTTGGTTTTCGCTAGGCAATTAGGGTTAAGTGACTTGCCCAAGGTCACACAGCTAGTAAGTGTTAAGTGTCTGATTTGAGCTCAGTTTCTCCTGACTCCAAGGCTGGAGCTCTATCTACTATACTACCTAGCTGCCCCAAAAATATATATATTTTAAAAGAATCCTCTTTTCTTCATAAGAAATTGTTCCTTTTTCTTTATCTCTTTGTTTTTCTCTTTGTCTCTGTCTCTTCTTCTAGCTTTCTTTGGTTTTCCTCATTCGTTCATGACCCTGCATTTCTAACTTTCTCAGTCTTGGTCTCCTTCTCTCCCTCACTCCCCCTTTCTCTTTTGTGATATCAGATTCATAAATGTGGAAAATATCAATATTTATTAATAGACTATAATTATGTAACTGGTATACTGAGCAACATATTAAACACTAAATATTGTTTTTAAATATCTCAACAACACATCAATGTTTGAAAAAAATGCAAGACTATAGTTCTATAGTTCAGTTCTCAACATGCATATTGCAATTTCTTCTTAAAATTCTCCCCATCAAATTTCTTCACAAGGTAAAAGTTTAACTCAACTCTCTCATGGATTGTATCTTTAGACTTTTTTCAAAGTTAAAATTTCCCTTAAACATATATAATAACAATTTTATTCATCATGGGAAAGTCTCTTAAAGTTAGTAATACATACATTTTCAGTTATGTATTTTTTCTGCAAATAATGAATTAACTGATTTCCAGGAATGTTTCTGTCCTGTATGTTTTATATAGTCATTGTTTTGATTATTCAATAAGTCATTGTTTATGTCTCCATTTAGAATTGCACCATGTGCTTCTTGAATGATTTTATTGCACTATAATCTGTAAATGTTAATTTTCTTTTTCTGCCATTAAAAAATTTTGTAACAATATATTTGTGCATTATCCCATCATCCATTTCTGTAAAGGTGTCTATCATATTATACTGGAAATTAGTGTGTGTGTGTTTGTGAGTGTGTAATGTCTTGAAATTGTAAGGTTTTATTTACTATGTCTGATAGTATGACTGCAACTTCTGCTTATTTTAATCACTTGAAGCATAGCAAATTTTGCTACTGACATGCATTTTGTTTCTGTGTAAGTTTTTGATTTTATATTTCTTTTAAGCAATATTTTTGGATTTAGTTTTATTATACATTCTAGCTATTTGATTTCACTGTTATTGGTTAATATATTTTGTATTATTTTTATTGTTTTCTTATTTTAAAACAGGATTTTGTCCTATGTTTAATTTACATATACCATTTTAAAGTTACTCTATTCCCATGAGCTCTTCCTTCACACCCAGCTCCCTTTTAACAGAACCATCATAAATTCCTCAGAGAAATTGTTCATTTCTCTTTTTTAAAATTTACCTATTTCTCCCTATATTTTAGCCATGATTTTTTTCTCTTTCCAAAGTCATGAGGTTCAGTACTATATCTTACTTTAAAGTTATCACTTATCACTCCTACGACTAATTATACTATTCTTTCCATATCATATGGATGATTCATATTGAGCTTGAAGTTTCACTGAATTCCCAGATCTTCAATATAATTGCTTTTGAGCCCTGCTTAAAACATCTTATGCTTATGAAATTGATTTTTTCTACCCATTTGTAAGACTTTATATTTATGTTAATTGATTTATATTTTATTCTTCTGTTTAGTGTTCTATCCTAGCAAGATTTTTTAGATCCTGTCACCCTTTGTGTTAACTGTTAATTCCATCTTTATATTACCTGCATATCTGATAATCTAGGTCATTGTTAAAAATATTTAATAACACAAAACACTGATTCTTGTTATACTCTTCTGGAGACCTCTTGCCACAGTGATATTACATCTTTAATAACTACTCTTTGGGTTTAGCTATCCAATCAGCTCTGAATCAATATACTTATATTATCACCAATTCCATATTTCTTTGTTTTTTTTCCAACAAGAAGACTGTGAGATGCTTTACAAAAGTTTTGATAAAACGTATGTAATAATTACCTAATTGTTTCTCTCACATGCTAGATTAGTAGTCCTTTTGGGGGTAGCAGAGGAAAAAGCATTAGCTTGGCATTCCAAATTTTTCTTGTTCCTGATGAAGCCATGCTGGATATTTATAATCATGACATCCCTTTCTAGAAGTTTACAATCAATTATAATACCATATTCTGGAATTTCCTCAGGAAACAAAGTTAGACTCACTGATTTTTAGTTTAAAAATTCTGTTCTCTTTCATTAAAAAGTAAAATATTTGACCTCCAAATTTGTGTCATTTCCATGATCTTTCAAATTTTACTTTTGGTGACTTAACAATCATACGTGTCAGTTCGTTCACCACTGAAGAATATTCTTCATGTGGGCCAAGTGATCTCCTTTCTTTAAGGGCAATAAGTCGCTCTCTTATGTTTATTTTTATTTATAATAATAAATAAATATTATCTTATCTTCTTACTTATCTTGGATATTTATGCCATTTTCCCCTATTTTTGTTCTATTACTTCTAGTACATTGGTGATTTTAGTTAGCAGAATAAAGAGAAATAATGTAGGAAAATCCTTATCTCTCCCTTCTATCTGTTGTCAGTTATCTTTTCATCCACACCAAATAAATCTCCTCTTTTCACCAATGTAACTTCAAAATACTTTTTTTCTTTTTATCTAAAAATTCTTAGCTTTTTAGTGACTTATATATGAAGCCACATCTATTTCTTTAGTCAAATGCAACATTTCCTCCCCACTAGAACTCTCATCTGTATCTTGAGAACTGAATAGCTATCTTCCATGACTCTTGCAATGACTTCCTCTTTCATATTTTCTTCTATGGAGCCCTATCTATATTTTATTTTAAATGAATTTGAATTAAATGAAAATGAATTATATATATATATATATATATATATATATATATATATGGTATATAGCAGTCTATATCTGAACGACCTCTCCTTTATTTAGGAGGGAGTAGTCACTTCCCTACAAAGTCACTATCATTTTCAACTCTGAAGCCAATTCTTTGCTATTAATGAATATCACATTCAGAATATGATTTCCCCTCATTATTTCCTTTACATTCTTAATAATGAAATGATCATTAAATCAGTCTTAAAGTATATTTTTTCTGTTTTTGGTAGAGATATACTTCCAGTTTATATCTACATAATTATAATTTCTAATCCTTACATTAACACATTCTGTGAAAATATGTTCTTTCCCCTATATTCTTCATGGCATAAAACTTATCCATAACGTATTAATTATTTTTTACATAATGCATAGAAAATGACAAGTTTATTAAAACTGAAATTCATATCCACTCAGTACATAGATTTATTAAGCTACTTAATTAATCAGTATGTTTCAATTTACAGATGTTTTGAAGTTTATACTGATAAAAAAAATCAGTTTTTTTCTCCCTCCATTGACCTTTAACAAATATTATCCATCATATTTCTCTCTTTTAGTTCTTAGATTTCATCACATGTGTATCCCTTCTTAATGCAAAATATTATTTTATGGCCTTTTTTTTACCTATCCTGTTGTAAGATATACCTATCTAGATCTATTGTAAAGTCATTGGCTTAATCCCACAAAATGTCAGTGACATTTAAGAGGTCAGATTTGCCACCTAACATGAAGACTTTTAAGTCATGTTGCTTCTTGCTTAAGTTTTAGAAATTTCTGTGAAAATATTTGAGACCATGTGTTTTACAATTCACTCCTTTCCCAGATTTTGTCTTCTGTGAATTTCTAGGTGTCTTAGTTGCTATTTCCCTTCATTTATTTTAGTTACTATCCTATCTATGATACCTAGCATTAAGGATCCCTCATTTTTTTTTTTGGCTTAAATATATTTTGATTAAGTTTTCAATCACCCAGTAAGTATGTTCTTATTAGCATTTGTTAAGTGCACTCCATCTCTGACCAGGAACCTGTCATCCCTATATTTTCAGCAGTCATTAAGAAGTCTACTTTCTATTGTCAACTGCTTTCTTAGCCAGCTGTCTACTCCCCAAATTAATTTGTCTCTTCTGCATCCATTGCCTTCAATATGCAATACCAAGGAAAGCACAGTCTATGTCCTTATTGTTTTCAGATTCTTGCCTAAGACTTCAAAATTGTAGGCAAAAATTTTTAGGTTCCTTCCCATAACATAATTGTCATGGTGTGAATCTCATTAAGTGAATAGTTCTACATACATTTTACTGAAATTGGAGAGGTTCTCTTTCACATCTTCAATACATGTTGCTGGATAACACAAGTCACTAATGCTTTCAGGCCAACAATTACCTACCTTGGTTCCCCTCAGCAGAGAAACACTCACTAACACATACTGGATTACCTTTCCACTGAACTTCTATGACTCTACTGTGTAGATACACCTGTCTCTAGGTATCTTAATCCATTCATCTTTGAAGCTCTAACTCTAGAGACCAACACTATATATGGCGGCTGGCCCTAGACACCACACTTAAATCAGCTGCTTATCCTATCTATTTATCCAGAATATTTCACAGCCTGCCTTTTGCCTCTATCATCTGCTTACTGTGTCTCCTCACAACTTTCTACACCCCCAGAATAATACATCCTTTCCTGATCACCATTACCTGTTACGTATTGTCTTTCCCTGTTCAGAATATAAATGACAACACTTGGCACAATGTCTGACACATGGTAAGCACTTGACAAATGATTTATTATCCCTTCATTCTTTTATTCTTGTACCAGCATGGCATGGGTTAGAGGTTAGCAATATCTCTAAGTTTTACAGATATTAGATGCCATGTCATGAGTTTTGTTCCCTAACTTTTATGTTGTTTCTATCTTCACAACTTGTGAATCCACCCCTAACCTGGGCTATGATGCTTTTTTATGATGTTTTTAGGTGTTGAAGGTTGTTAAACAACTACCCTTTCTTCTTGAAAGTAACATATTTTCCTCTACTGAATGATGAGGAAAAGCTCAGGATCTAATTGTTAAAACAACACAAAAAACAACAAATAAAACTAAAACCGCAAAAGAGCCTGAGACCTCTCAGATACACTTCAGAGAAATATGCATACTAAGAAAAAAGCTGTTTTCAGGGTTTTTTTTTTGAAAAGCAAATGCTGTTTCTATATGTCTAACTGCTTTGCTTGTTTTTGTTTGCTTGCAATTAATTGATCAGTTACTGAGTACAGTAGACAAATCATAATATTAGAACACAGAACTTACCCACTGCTCAACTCAATAGGAGCTCATTAGCTCATTAACTTTTACAGGAGCAGCACACACACACACACACACACACACACACACACAACATAAATGTGAGTGTGTTTGTATATGTGTGTATGTGCATATATATGTGAGTATATATGCATATACAGAGATAGTATATAGATTTTTACTTCTCAATCTACATTTTAAAATAAATTTCATAGTAATATTGGTGATAGATGAATGACAGAAATGAGAAGAGAATAAAATTTGTCCATTCTACTTTCAAAACTAACCATAAAAAATTGTAGACTAATTGGCATAAAATTTGTTCATAAAGTGTTAATTATATTATTTTTTACACAATGCAGCAGAAAATGGCAAGTTTATTAAAAGTTGAATTTCATAACCACCCAGGAGATAGATTTATTAAACTGCTTCATTAATCAGTATGCTTCAGTATTATATTATAGAAGAGATAAAAAACTGTTAAGAACAATTCTTAAAATAACCTTGATTAAATAAAGCAAAAAAAAATTAGTACTTAATCAGTGATGACAGGATTAAGTTTTCCAATTTATTTTTCTTCTTTAAGAGTATCACCTTAGCATGAAGTATGGGGAAAAGTGGGGAAAGAGTCTGTATCATACACACAAGAGTATCTTTTCATAAAATAGAAATGACTATAGTTTGATTTTTTTTTGATTCTCAAAAAATTCAACATAAAAACATGCAAGTTTTGTTTAAAAAGCAAAACTGTAAAGTTAATTCCTGCTGCGGTATGTCCAGCTCTCTGTCATGTAAACCTGAACCATAACCTACGAGGGGACCATCTTTACCTTTCACAATTCAAAAAATTTGAGATTTTGATTCTTTACTCATAACAGAAAATAAAAAACAGAGCTCAAGGACTCAAGCTTCTCTCCTTACTTTGGGGTGTAAGTAAAGGAAGACACAACTATGAGCAGAACAGTCAGAGAGAAATTGGTCATGCTGACTCATAATTTTTGAAGAAGACACTTCTAGTTCTGTCTACATAGCCACTTTAAAAAAATCCCCCTAAGCACATGGGTAGAACACTAGAACCAGTTATAAAACCTATATGCCACAGATTTGGAAAGTACTTCCATTTTACATCATCATAAATCTCTCAGAAACAGGCTCCCCAAAACCTCGATAAGGAGCAATTAATTTGGCCAAGTATTCTTACGTACACTAATCATGAGTCAGGCATTGTTACACAAATAAAAATTATTTTCAAGCATGTAGGAGAATGACGTTCAAATATGATTTGATATCATTGTAAATAATAAAAAAGATCATTCTACAGTAATGAGAAATTGAAGAAAAGAATGGAATAGTATCTTCCAAAAATCAAAGGAGTTTAAGCTGTACCTCATTTGGAGCCTGCAAATCTGAGTGTGATTATCATCAGAAAAAAAAAAAAAGATATACCTTCAACAAAAAGGCAGAAGTTTGAGTCACTCCTTAAAACAAGTGAATAAATAACCCAACCAGAAGGAGGGGATATATTTGGCTTATAATTACTGTAACAATAGAAAGATAAGAAAGGTACGTAAGTGTAATTATCAAGGAAAAAAGCTAATAATGAAGTGTTATAGTAATAATCCTTTCCCTCTCTTTAGATAATTGTCCACAAAATAATTTATCCCTTAATTGCTTCATGAAAGGCACTGATATTTTACTTTTAAGCAGGGTTAACTAAGCCTGGTTAAAATGGCTCTCATCATCTGTGCAACTTTATACAATCAGGAAGAGATAATAAGGATAAATAATAACATGAACAACCATAATAATTTCAACAATTAACATTTATGTAGCACTTACAACTTGCCAGGTACTGTGCTAAGTGCTTTGCAATTATTATCTCATTTAATCCATAAAACCACCATGGGAGGTAAGTGCTTTGATTATCCCCATTTTACAAATTAGAAGACTGGGGCAAATAGAGGTTAAGTGACTTGCCCAAGGTCTTACTACTAAGTGTCTGAGGTTAGATGTGAAATCAAGTCTTCCTGAACCCAGGCCCAGTTCTCTATCCACTGTGCCATCCAGCTGCATCAGAGAGAGATTATAGATATGTATACATTACATAGATAAGATGGGTCGAGATATGTACATACACACACAAACACACACACACATGTTTATATATAGTTACAGAAAGTAAGAAGACACCTCTAGTTCTATCTGCATAGGTTTTTTGGGGAAAAAAATTCCCCTTTACCGTATGGATAGCAGACCACAACCTGTGAGAGAAAATCTATAAAGTACTTCCATTCTGTATTATCACAAATATCCCAGAAGTAGTCTGTCACAATTCTCCAATGGAAAATGGGTATTGATCTATCTATCCATCTAAATATCCCAGAAGTAGTCTGTCACAATTCTCCACATGGAAAATGGGTATTGATCTATCTATCCATCTATCTATTTAGTTAGCTCACTAGCTATTCACACACATTGAAAGGCATGACTATTTTCTAGGCAACCTTATGTCACTGAAAACTATCTGAGAAATACACATTATTCTGTGGTATTCTTTAAAATACCTTTTGGTTTTACACACACACACACACACACACACACATATATATATATATAATCCCTATCTATTCATGTATCTATCTCAAGTTATCATTCTTAAGTGATATAGGTCTAAATTTATTTAACATTAGTTCATAATAAAGCTTTTAGTTTTAATCATATTTGGATTTCAGAAGTTCCATTCTTCTATCCAATCATTTTTTTAATTATATCGGAAAGTCCATAATAGTCTTTTGACCATGTTGGCTACTTAAGCATATACTGAATTCCTCTGTAAAATAATACAATGGGGATATTTCTTGCTATCCCTAAACATGAGTGAAAGAGAGGTAAAGCAGGAAACTCTGAAGAAAGGAATATTTCAGGATGACAGAAGAGAACATGATCCTTGAATTTCCTCCCCTGACTCATTTGCTCTCTTACCATCACTGTGTTCATATACTTTATGACTTCCTTCCATCACCCATACTTTTCCCTATACTAACCATCCCATCACTTCCTTCCTCAATACTTCCTGGCAATATCATTATCATGAGCCTGCACTCTAGCAATCATCCTTACCTCATATTACCACAAACTTGAACTTCAACCCTGTGTCTTTCAGCTCTAATAGGCAGCCTTGGATTCTATCCTGGGGTCCTCAGCTCTGATCAGTAAACTTTTAACTTATCTTGCCAAGAACCAAGCTGACATGTCATTTCCTAACCATTTCTACTCCTTCCATCCTAATTCCTAATTTTCTTCCTCTATTCCTCTAATAACTGGTTTTATGATATATTTTCTCTCTAAAATGCAAGTTTTTGGGGTCTAATGACTTTCTCATATACATGACCCCAGCATTAATCACAGAATGTGACATATAATAACTAAATAAATTTTCTGTCATCTACTCTATCTTGATCTACCTCTCTATTGATATCATAATTAAAACATATATGTATATGAATGTGTATACATACATGCATGCATACATATTTACATGTATATGTATGATTCTGGTCAAGTAACCTCTGTCTATCTCAGTTTCCTCAGTTGTAAAAAGGGTAGAATAATAGCACCTGCCTCCCAGGGTTTTGAAGATCAAATGAGATAATATTTGTAAAGTTCTTAGTATAGTACCTGACACATAGTAAGTGCTATGTAATTACTTGCTTTACACATGCACACACACACACACACACACACATTTTCTATGTACAATTTCTGGGCTTAAAGATATAAATGTATATGATTATATATAAATAAATTATATGTTAATGCATTAATTACATATTAATAAATTATAACTGCATTAGAGATATAAATAAAAAGTTATAGATTTAAGCATATATATCTATCATCTATCTGCTCACATGTACACATACTTTGGGAAAGCATGTCAATAAATACCTTGAAGATAGTCCTCTTTTCTACCTTAAGATGGAAATGGAAGACTTTGTTCTAGAGTTGATGCCTGGAAGACACGCAGTAAACAAAAGACAAGACACTGCAGGTGGGTGGAGTGGGGGGGGTAAGTAGCAGGACAAGAGTACACACACACACACACACACACACACACACACACACACACACATACACATACATGTGTGTATATATAAAATGTATTTTCAAAAGGCTACACAATAACACTTAAGAAAAACAACAGCTGTTCATATTCATATATCTGCCAGTCATCTCATTAAATTATGCATTAAATAATACAAGTTGTTTTTAAGTTATGTTCCCTGCTCTAAGTTTACTAAGTTCCCACATTAATCTAACAGATTAGGGGAATATTGTAGATGTAGTTGCCCTAGGTTTTGTAGAAAAAAATCAACAAAGCATTCCATAATATTCTTCTGGTGAAGATAGATTTTGATTAAATGATTATACAATTAAATGATTCAGAACTCTTTAGATCATTGGATTAAAATAATATGGAGCTGGCAATGATATAATATCAATGTAGTAGGGGATCTACAATGGGGTACTCCAGGAATCTCTATTTGGCACTGTACTATTTAAGATTTTTATTACTGATTTGAATGAAGGTGTTCATTGAATACTCATGTTATTTGAAGATGTCATAAAGCTCAAAGAAATGGTTTATATATTGTATAACAGAATCAAAAAAGATTGTGACTGTCTAGATGATTAGGCTGAATCTATTAGGGATACATGTAAAATGAAATTTGATAGGGACAAACATTTTAAAATACATTGTGCTGGGTATGAAATATCAATTTCACAAACATGATGATAGAAATGCATGGATAGACTGTTTCTTCTGAAAAAGACCAAGGTTTTGTTTTGTTTTGTTATTTTTAGAAGACTGCAAGTTCAGTTTTAGTCCCCAATGTGATGTGGGAGTACAAATAGCAAATGCTCTCTGGGGATGTATGTAAGGAGATAATAGTTCCAGTGTACATTTTCCTCATAAGATCTCATCTAGAGTGCTATGTTTAACCCTATGTGTCATAATTTAAGAAGGCCATTGATAATCAAAGACTAGTCAGTATGGAAATTTGTCTCACATCCATGTCATATGAGGAATGGTTGCAGAAACTGATAGGGGATGTTTAATTTGGAGAACTGAAAACTTAAGGGGGAGAAATGATGTGTTTTCTTTTTTCAAAATGTTGATGAGCTGTTTTATGTGGGAAAGATTGGACCCATTCTGCTTAGTCCAAATAAGTAGAACCTAGAACAATGGGTAGCAATTGTACAGACATTGACTGAGTATTAATTTCAAAAAAAAACTTTCTGTGGGCAGCGAGGTGGTGCAGTGGATAGAGCACCGGCTCTGAAGTCAGGAGGACTTGAGTTCAAATCCGGCCTCAGACCAAACACTTGACACTTACTAGCTGTGTGACCCTGGGCAAGTCACTTAACCCCAACTGCCTAAAATAAAAACAAAAACAAAAACAAAACCTTTCTAAAATTCATAGCTATCTAAAATTTAAATAGGTTGCCTCTGGAGGTAGTGGGTTGCCTCTCTTTGGATGTTTTCAACCAGAGGCTAAACAAAAACTCATTGGATATTTCACAACAGATATTATTTTGATATTTTTACAAATGACTTGAAAAGAAGCACAAGTTGGATAATATCATTCCCAAAGTCCCTTTGATTCAAACATAGGATTCTTTACTTCAGTGATACTTTTCCTCCTAGTTCTTTATTACCTTCTAATAGGGTGGACATAAATATTTAGGTGTCTATGTGCCATTTCTAGATTTCTTTTCTAGATTTGAACTCCTGTGTGTGTGTGTGTGTGTGTGTGTGTGTGTGTGTGTGTGTGTGTGTGTGTGTGTATAACTCTGGGATTTCAGGGTCAAATGGTAGAGATATTTTAGGCATTTATTTTTCCTCACCTTGAACTTTTAAATTACTTTTTATGGATATAATTTTCTGCCTTATTTCTCTGTCTTCCTCACTCCTAAACTAATCTTTTATCTTACCATAGTGTTTATTCACTCTACTCCTTTCTGATTTCCAGTCTATCACTCCTGTTCTGTTCTGACTTTCCTTCATCAATAGTCTTGAGACTGCCTTTTTTGTTTCAGTATGACAATCTTCTAAATATTTGATATTCTGGCTTAGAATTCCTCACTCTTTCACTGTTCAATTCCACCATCAACAATTGCTGCCTCTGTACCTAAACACTACTAGTGGAAGTAACACAATAGGACCAATTTGGTTCATTACAAATCTACATTATTAATATTAACTAGAATGACACTCCTTCATGGAAATCTATTTAACCACTCCTGATTAATTTCTAGTTATACTTTCCATGACAGATGTTGCAAATCTCTTCTTCTGAGGTTTTCCAAATGCTATTCTAATCTCCTCACACAATAGATGATACCATCTGTTATCCAATTCAATATAAGAAACATTTATTAAGCAAGTATGATATGCCAGATACTGTTTAAGTGCTGAAGATAAAGTTAGTAAAAAGAAAGAGTCTGCCTTCAACAAGCTTGAAATTTAAAGGAGGAAATAACACACAAAATAAGTCAAGAAAGCAAGGGATAGGAGACAAAACTCTTTGGGGAATCTTTTTGCTTAGAATTTAAGCCAGTCAGGGTAGCAGAATCATCTGAGAGTCTACTTTCTGTTTTGGAAGGCTTTGAGAGTATTGTGCCTTTCAGTCCTCCAAATGGTAGTGAGGGGGGGCTGAGGGAGATGGAATCACTCAGGGCTTGAGTTAGCAGCAGGGTGCTAGCTCATGAGCTCCAGCATTCCTCAAAACATTTTTCTATCTGCTTCATACTGAGAAAGACATCAGTGACATGCAAACAAATAATTGTTAAGAACGATTGCAAGAAAATATCTCCCTAAGCAGGTGAGCAATTAAGTAACTCTCCATATGTCTTCCATTCATGTACATCAGTCATGGAATCAGTAAAATGCTGAATGAGTGACCATGATTTACTTGCTGTGAAGTATTTTTTTTTATAGTCTCACTGCGTAAACTTTCTCTACCTCCAGTGATAGCTCACTTTTAAATGACTTATTTATTCTGTTGAAATTTGGCATCCACACGCTACACTAATTGGCATAATTTTTTAAATCATGCAATTACCTTTCACATTTTCTTCCCATATACTTATTAGTAAAGCTATGTTACATATTGTCTTAGGGATGGAGTATTTTATGCTCCGTAAAATATTCTACAAACTACCAATATCCTAATATTTATATATGTAGATGGCAACATAAAGTAATTCATCATATTTTCTTAGCAATCAGATTGATCTCACATGTCATTTAAGGCTTAATGATGATTAAGAATATTTAATGAATTCTATTTCACTTTGATAAATTGACCTTATATTTTCTCTGCATATGTAAAAAGGCCCATAAACTAAGCAATTTAGATTTTTAATGTTGAAATTATTTATCTCAGAGCTATAGTAATAGTTTCTCTCAGTGATGGTTGTTGGTCAGGCTACCAATCTTTGCTTTGTGAAAGGAATTGTAATATGCTTGCTTGTGCAGAAGGTTTCTCTAATGAATTCAATTTCTCTCTGTCTCTCTGTCTCTGTCTCTGTCTCTGTCTCTCTCTCTCTCTTCTCTCTCTCTCTCTCTCTCTCTCTCTCTCTCTCTCTCATTTCTAGACATTAACTTTAGCTTAAGTGTTTAAGTTGTAGTGGTCATGCTGGAATTCTTCAGCTCAGTATTTTGGCAATTATTTTAACAACTTCGCTATAATTTATTTTTGGAGTGAGAGAATTTTATTTTCAAAACTCTTGCTTTCAACATATTGTATTTGATCACACAAGATCACAAAGAAGACAGTATATTTTCCTGCCCCTATATTCCCTTTCCTAATAGTTTCAATAATTTTCTGCTAAAGAGAAGGGATCCCCTTAGTTCTGATGCTTCTAAAACCTGAGTGCAATATATCCTATAATTGAAATCTTTATTAAAAGACTCATCACAACACACACACACACATATGTATGATGCATGTGTGTGTGTATGTGTGTGTGTGTGTGTATGGATGTATGCATGTATGCATGTATATCTCACAAGGGTGGTAAGAATCCCAAGATCTGCTTGACCATGGCACCTTCCACAGATCAGGAAAATATTCTATGATACTATATGGAGAGATACATTCTTTGATACCTTAATAAAGGGCATGAATGATCAATGATTCCTGGTTAATCCTATCTGATTGCTTATGTCCTTTAATAAGGAGACAGAATATGTGATAGTGGAGCCAAACATATGTAACCAAATCCCTGGGAAGTGTCCCAATCCTGCAAATCAGGAGATTCTCTTGATCAATTCTATTAATCATATAATTCACATCACCCACAACTATATCACATTACTTACAGGAATTTCAGACTACAAAGCAAGGGGTATTATTATGGACACAGATGCCACCCCATCATTTTACAAGTAACTTGTCACTGATTTATCCACAAGGGGCAATAATTATTGTATCTTCTCTCCAAAATTTTCAAGAAAGAGCAGAATGGTTAAGAATACCAATGTTTGCTGTATTTTTTTTTAAAAGTGTCTGGAGAGTGGAGCCAAGATGATGGAGTAAAAGCAGTAACTTCCTTGAGCTTTCCCCCAAACCCCTCCAAATATCCACAAAATTGCTCTAAACAAATTCTAAAGCAGCAGAACCCACAAAAAGGCAGAGTAAAACAAATTTCCAGGCCAAGGCAACCTGGATAATTGATTGGAAAAGTCGACTGTGTTGTGCTGAAAGAGAAATGCAATTCAGCATGGACACAACTGCAAAGACCAGACCTCAGTGAATCTGGAACAGGCCTCAGAGGAATGAATCAAGGGCAGCTATGGTGGTTTCCATACTTCTCAACCCACAAACACCAAAAACAACTTGTAAAGTCAACAGGAAAAGTCTGTAACTGCTGTGAGAGAGAAGCTTTGTCCCAGCCCCAGTCTTGGCATAGCCCCAGGGTGGCAGCTGCTTCCTGAGCTTATGGCCCACTAATTGAGGGGGAATCAAATGGCTGATCAGAGGGGGATTGTAGGGATCTCCTTGCTGGTGGTGAGGAAGGATTCTCTTGCTTTGCCTGTGCTTGGATCTGGGTCACAGTTCGGGATGGCAATCCTGGGGTAAGGAGGAGTGCTGGCATGGTGGAGCTTGTGGTGGAAGTGAAAAGTAATCCTCCTAACAGTTCCAAAGGAGAAAAGAATGCTTGTGGTCACTCATAGACAGGAGTACAGACCAGATCATAGCACCTTGGAAGAACTGAAAACTTACATGTCCCTAGAAGTCTCTCTGAAAACAGCTGCACAGAACCTCTGAAACTTGGGACAGTATATTCTCCACACTGGAAGCAGATCACTTCCTTAATAGAATTAAAAGTCAAAGAATTGTCTGGGATCATAAGCAAACTGCACAAAAAGAGTCAGACCATAGAATCATTCTTTGGTGAAAAAGATTAAAAACTTACAATCAGAAGAAGACAACAAAATCAAAGTTCCTATATCCAAAGCCTCTAAGAAAAATATCAATCAGTCCCAGGCGATGGAAGAGTTCAAAAAAAAAATTTGAGAAGCAAGTAAGAGAAGTAGAGGAAAAACTGGGAGGAGAAATGAGAATGATGCAAGGAAATCATGAAAAACAACTCAACAGCTTGCTAAAGGAGACCCAAAAAATACTGAATAAAATAACACCTTAAAAATAGCCTAACCCAAATGATAAAAGAGGCCCAAAAAGCCAATGAGGAAAAGAATACCTTCAAAAGCAGAATAGGCCAAATGAAAAAAGAAGTCCAAAGGCTGACTGAAGAAAATACTTCCTTAAAAATTACAGTGGAGCAACTGGAAGCTGGTGACTTTAAGAGAAATCAAGAAATTATAAAACAAAACCAAAAGAATGAAAAAATAGAAAGCAATGTGAAATATCTCATTGCAAAAACAACTGACCTGGAAAATAGATCCAGGAGAGATAATTTAAAACTTATTGAATTATGCAAAAACCATAATCAATAAAAAGAGCCTAGACATCATCTTTCAAGAAATTATCAAGGAAAACTGCTACAATATTCTAGAACTAGAGGGTAAAATCGAAATTGAAAGAATCCACATGTCACCTCCTGAAAAAGATTCCCAAAGGAAAATTCCCAGGAATATTGTAGCCAAATTCCAGAGTTCCCAGGTCAAGGAGAAAATGTTACAAGCAGCCAGAAAGAAACAATTCAAGTATTGTGGAAAAACAATCAGGATGACACAAGTTTTAGCAGCTTCTACATTGAGGAACCCCAGGCCTTGGAAGATGATATTCTGGAGGGCAAAGGGGATAGGATTACAGCCAAGAATCACCTACCCAGCAAAATTGAGTATAATCCATCAGGGAAAAAATAGACATTCAGTGAAATAGAGGACTTTCAAGCATTCCTGATGAAAAGACCAGAGCTGAATAGAAAGTTTGACTTTCAAATACAAGACTGAAGAGAAGCATGAAGAGTAAAACAGGAAAGAGAAATCCTAAGAGACTTATTAAAGTTGAACTGTTTAACATGCCTACATGGAAAGATGATATATGTAACTTATGAGACCTTTGTCAGTGTTGGGGGGGGGAATATATATCTATAGATAGATTGGTAGATAGAGGGCACAGGGTGAGTTGAAGATGAACGGGTAATATCTGGAGAATAAAATTAAGGGGTTACAGAGGAGTATACTGGGGGGATGAGAAAGGGAGAGATAGAATAGGGTAAATTATATTACATAAAACAAACAAGAAAAGGCTCTTACAGTGGAGGAGAAAGAAGGGAAGGTGAGATGGAATGAGTGAATTCTCTCATCTGATTTAGCTTAAGGAGGGAATAACTTACACTCTCAATTAGGCATGGAAAGTGATTTTACTATATAAGAAAATTGGGGGAAGGGGATAAGAGAGTGTGGGGATGATAGAGGGGAGGGTGAATTGGGGGAGGGGGTAATCAGAAGCAAACACTTCTGAGGAGGGTCAGGGTCAAAAGAGACAATGGAATAAATGGGGGATGGAATAGGATGGAGGGAAATATAGTTAATTTTCCACAGCATGACTACTATGGAAGTGTTTTGCATGACTACACAGATGTAACCTATATCGAGTTGCTTGTCTTCCCAATGAAGGTGGGTGGGGAGGGAGGAAGGGAGAGAATTTGGAACCCAAAGTTTTAAAAGCAAATGTTAAAAAAATTGTTTTCACGTGCAACTGGGAAATAAGATATATAGGCAATGGGGTATAGAAATCTATCCTGACAGGAAAATAGAAGAGGAAGGGGATAAGAAAAATGGAGGGAGATAGAAGGGAGGGCAGATTAGGGGAAAGGGCATTCAGAATTAATGCTGTTGGGATTGGGGGAGGGATTAGATGGGGAGAAAATTTGGCACTCAAAATCTTGTGGAAGTGAATGTGGAAAACTAAAAATAATAAATTAATGAATCTTTAAAAAGTATTTTGAATGTGTTAATTAAATTGAGCTCTGATGAATTAAAAATAATTTCTTTCTTTGTGGCTCAACAAATAAAACCATAAAGTAGCTTTATATTATCCTTCTCCAAATATAGTTATATTTCAGTATGATAACCATCTACAAATAATTTGCTTTCCAATGTGTAACTTTCTGTTCTATATTGAAATTGAGTTTAGAATATGCATTAAAGTCTTCATGATCCTTTAGTGTTTTTTATAGGAGTTTTATTTACTGAAAATTTAGCATAGAAAAAAATGTGTTAGGCAAATTACATTGAAGAAATAAAGTGGAGATAATTTTTATCTGTCTATCTTTCAATATCCATTTATGGTTTTTTTTTTGTTTTTTTGTTTTTTTTTAGGAATAGGGGTTAAGTGACTTGCCCAGGGTCACACAGCTAGTAAGTATCAAGTGTTTGGTCTGAGGCCGGATTTGAACTCAGGTACTCTTGACTTCAGGGCCGGTGCTCTATCCACTGCACCACCTAGCTGCCCCCTCAATATCCATTTAACTGATGACATTTTTAAATTAAAGTTAATTATTTGCATTAATCTTCTGAAAGCCTGCCTTGTATAAATAATTATAGACTAAAGAGCAATATCTATGTGGAAGTGGACATATTCTTATTGTTTAAATCATTGTATGAAGGCAAACCTTAGATTATGAAAAAATGCAAAATGAATGAATATTTGGTACATAGTACCAGAGTAGATAGCCTTAATTTCCTCTATAATATATTATCTCTGTTGCCTGAAGACCAGCTTGACATTTGTAAAAGTCCATCCCCAGAAAGTTGGTCAGCAAATGATGAACTTTATTGAATATGGTCACTAATTCATTGTCCAGTTTTGGCAAATTGGTTCTGCTCTGCTTTTGTATAGGGAACATTTCAGTTATCACAAAATACCATAGGTTTAGAGTTGAAAGAGATGAAAGAGGTCATCTAATTCAACCCATTTATTTCATGGATGGTTAAGTAAAGTCCCCAAGGTAATGTTTTTGTGAAAACATGAATACTTGAAGTACTCAAACAATTTTTATAGTATAATGTGACTATCCTTGTTTTTGATTCTCAATACTTTGGTTTTAACTGCTGTCATATTTTGAAAGCAAACAAATTTTAATCCTTAGTGAAGTTGAAGATAATATGAATGAATCTCCTGGTAGAATAAAGACTTAACAATACTTTCTCAACCACAGAAAGTAATGAAAATTTATGTGATATAATCCAATAACAAGCTTTTGAAACAATTTTTTGATCCCTGCTGAGGAGATGACACTCTCATACATGACATTGTGACCTGCCTACCTCAATAATTAGTTTAACTAATTTAATTTACCATACAATGCATGTGTATTGAGAATGTAAGGCTCCAAAAATACATAGAGCTTATTATAAACACATGGCACAATTTTCCCATCAATGAAATAGAAAACTCATTTGATGAGCCCAGAAAAGATGTCTCACCTATGTGGTATAGTGAAAAAAAATATTACATTTGAAATTAGAGGAATTGGGTTTGAATCTCAACTTTAGTATTTATTATTTTTAAGTCAATTAAATTCTCAATGTCTTTGAAGTGAGAGAGCACTATATCATCTCAAGGTCCCTTCTATTAATGATTACCTTCAACATTATTTTACGGATCAGTATGATATTCTGACTGGCCTTTTAATTGACCTATTTATATGACTACTGTGATCCATCCCATAATTCAAAATGCCACTGTTATTGAATTTCTGACTGTAGAAGTAAGGATAAGTAATGGACCAAGCCCCTGTGTGGGATTGGATCCATTTTTTTTATGTTGCACTGACATTGTTAGTACCCCAAGGGCAGTGACTGGTATATAGTAGGTGTTTAACAAATGCATGTTAATTGATTAATTTGGTTAAACAAATTTTCCCTTTTTTAGTTTTTATGAGATTTACTCTTTAAGTTTTGACCCATCACTCACCACATTTCTTCCAAACCTTTAATATTGTAACTTAATGGTAATTTACTCCAAGGTTAAATTTGATTAAATGAATACTATATTTGATTAATTGGATAATATAAATTAGTAGTAGTCTCCTATCCAGTATCAGGCACCTGCAGAGTTACTGAGAGTGTAAATTGTACAGCAAGTCATTTTGCAATCCCACCAAAAAGAAAAAAAAATCATGTGCAAGACTGTGCATGAACTGTTACTTACACCCTGTCCAGTCACCACTCCTGCTACCCAAACCTCCAAGTTCACATCAAAATTGATTTTATTTCTTTTGATTACCATATTGAAGAGGAAATATTGAATTCAGGTGGGTGTGTTCAAGTTTTTCCTCTGACACATAGTGACTATGTGACCTTGAGCCTGTCATATAAGCTGTTAGTGCCTAGAAACTCTGGATGAAAGAATGGATATAAAATTAAATAAACTTCAATTGGATATACTAGTTTTTTGTTGAGTCTCATGACAATTTTAAGTCAACAGATACTTATTAAGTTATTACTATGAGCCAAGCATTGCTCTACATGCTAAGAATATGAAGAAAGGCAAAGAGAGTAGTTCCTATTCTCAAGGAATTATTGTATGCTCAATATGTAAGAAAAGAGAGATATGTAAGATTCATTACAGAGCAGATGTACACAGTGGTCACGTTTACTACATAACCATCCATTTAGAGAACAGTTCTTACTAAATGCTAGGGAATGAACAAGAATGACAATTTAACTTTTCAGCCTAAGAATTTCGCCCCTTTTCCAGGTCCAAGTTAAATAGATAAAGAAAATGTTGGATACTACAGCAGTAGCCCTGAAGGGGACTGCCAATGACAAATCATTGTTCATAATGCAAAATGCTTTGGTGCTGAAAATAGACATTCTTTTTTGTTACATTGATTTATTTCTGCTCCTGGAGAAGAGTAATATATGAAAAGATTTGTAGGGCTTATTAGTATAACCCAGAGTTCTAGGTTGCTGAATGGCCAACTTGACTTCCTATTCCTCCATGACCAGAAAACAGAACTGACTCCAATATTACTTGTAATGCTATATATAGATTCTTTCTGACATGCTATTGCCCCTTGATTGTTTAAGTAAAACTTCTCTTTAATTTGTGGGTTGGAGAATAGAGCACAAGATTGTTTTTATTCATTCATTCATTCATTCATTCATTCATTCATTCATTTATCTGCCACAAGGTTTTTTGAAGCATATAAAAATATTGGCGAGTACAAAAATTTTGGAACTGTGTGAGCTGGAGGAGACACAAACATACTGAGAAAGAATGATCTTTTAGGTTGCCATCTGTCAGCATTTAACTTTTTTAAAAAGAAATTTGAAAACTATTGCATATCTCACCCTAACAGCTAAAAAAGTTTATTTTGTTAAAAGGGAAAGAAAGAAATAGAGCTGAATTGATACATATTTAAATAATTGATTATTAAACATAATTTCAAATAGAAAATTTGTTATTTGTATTTTAATTTCCTATTTTAGTTTTTTGTTAACTTAAAAATAATTTATTTTAATATAATCAAGTAACTGGTATTTGAGAGATCCTGTAAATGTCTGGCAGCTACTTTTTCAGGTTTAAGAGCTTTGAAATTTGATTCTTCTTAAGCAACTCGATTCTTATCTCTTGAAAAATGATTTGTTATGAAATGGTAGAGAGTCAGTTCCTGCCCTTAAACATGAATCAGAAATCATTACCTGAGTGGAAATCTAATCTCAGTACCACTTGTTTGAGTTGCTGACAGAGGTTACATCTTAATTTGTCCTTGAAAGTTCTACAAAGTTGTTGGACAGCTGCATGAATAATGTGGTTCAGAAATAAAGATGCAGATATAAAAACAAAAAAGGAAGCTATACTGGATAGTATTTTTGGACTAGGATTAATTTTCTTGTTCTTAAATCATCATCGCTTGAGTTTTGTCATTGGTCTTTTTCCTGCCATTAAGACTTTTAATAGTAGAATGGTAAAGCACATCTGGCATTTTCTACAGATATATTTTTTAAAATACGTATTGTAAAACCTGACACTTATTTTTGTTCTTATTTTGCTCACTAATGGTATATGTCTATGAATCAAGAAATTTGATCATAGAACAATAACAATAGTATTTTATCTATTGAATGTTAGGATGCATATTGTTCATTAATAGTCTTCAGTATAATATTAATAATGCCATGTATAAAAAGATAATTAAAATAAATCATATATACATATGCATACATACATATATACATACATACACACACATATCAAGAAAAAGACAAGGCCTAGTCATGTTAGTACTGAAGGATGAAATAGAATGCTTAAATACTGCACTGAAAATCAAGAATTATGAGAACAAAATGAAACAATGCCCACAGAATATTGGGCATAGATGACATAATGGATAGAGCTCTGGCCTTGGACTCAGGAGGACCTGAGTTCAAATCTGGCCTCAGACACTTGATACTTACTAGCTGTGTGACCCTGGGCAAGTCACTTAACCCTGATTGCCTCACCAAAAAGAAAAAGAAAGAAAGAAATGCACAAACAAGAATGGTACAAAAAAGAAAACACATTGTTCAGTCATGGGGAAAATACTTATGTCAATAAGTTTATGGATCCTCTGAAATGTAGAATTAAGTAATTAAGTATTTATGGATTTTTAGTTGAATCAAGTGTAATGAAGGGATATAATAATTTAGGGACAGAGATCTCTCACCGTACTTCTGTAAATATTACAGAACTACCAGGATCTCTACTCATTGGTCAGACTTCTAACATCTTTCAAAGTTATTTTATTCTCTATAATGTTGCTGCATTGTAAAAAGTGTTTTCCTAGCTATTCCGGTTTCTCTCTGTATGGGATCATAGAAATCTTCCAGGTTTCCTCTGGAAGTTCCTTTTTCATTGTTTCATATTGAACAATTATAAGATGTTACATTTCTATACAGCAAGTGATTATGTCATTATCGAATAGGATAAAATCTTCCACCACTTCTTTTTTTTTTGCAAACTATAAAATGAGCTACTATAAATAAAATAATGCATATTAGTATTTTTTGCTTTCTTTGATCTCTATGAGGACAAAGAGTGTCTAGAGTTTGGTGACACCTGAGGTAGAGTTCTAAATTACTTTACGATAGTTATACCAATTGAGAGCCCCATCAACAATACATTAATTTGCCTTTTTCCTTTTACCTTTTCCTATATTTTTGATATTCCTCTTTTGTCATTTTTGCCAGTCTAACAGGTAATTTATATTTTTGTTTGTATGTATATATTAGCTCTAGATTATCAGTTTGTGTTAGAATATAATTTTTGTAGCTTCAAGGAAGCAAGCTTTTTGGATAAACATGACAGTTCAGACAAGGAGAGCAGTTATCACACCCATGCCAGAATAACACCAACATCGAATCAAGAAAACATTTGCATAGTCTCACAACTAGCTTTGAAAATAGCAGCATGAAAAAAACAAAAGCTTGGCACAGTGTCTCTGCACTCCCAGGTGAGCACAGTACAATTTTAACATAAACTTCAAAGTAAAGAACGGAAGTTAGAAAATAAACAAACAAACAAACAATCAAAGAACTTGACCAAAATAACTACTATGGTGGCAAGGAAGACCAAGACATAAACTTAGAAGAAGATAACAACGTGAAAACAGCTACAAGAAAAACCTCAAAGAAAAATGCTTATTGACAAGACCAGCAATAATTCAGAGAAAAGGTGAAAAAAGAGATGAATGGTAGAGGAAAAATTGGGAAAAGAAATGAGAGTGATGCAAAAAAAAAATTATCAAAAGAGAATTAATAGGTTGTTGGTAAGGAGTCACAAAAATACTGAATAAAATGAGACCTTAAAAACAGGATTGGCCTAATGGTAAAGGAGGAACAAAATTCATTGAAGAAAAGAATTCTTTACAAAGCATTATTGGCCAATTGAGAAAAAAATAATCTGTAAAAGCTCACTGAAGAAAGCAATTTCTTAAAATTAAAAATTGGGAAATTGAAAGGTAATGACTAAATGAAACTTCAAGAAACAATAAAGCAATGTCAATAGAATTTTAAAAATGGATGTAAGTGTGAAATATCTCATTGGAAAAACAACTGATCTGGAAAGTAGAACAAAGAAAGAATTTAAGAATTATTTCACTAAAATCTTAAATTGTATTATAAAGCAGCAATCATCAAAACTGCTTGGTACTGGCTAAGAAATAGGGAGGTAGATCAGTGGAATAAGTTAAATATGCAAGACACAGTAGTCAATGACTGTAGTAATATATTATTTGATAAACTCAAAGACCCCAGTTTCTGGGATAAGAACCCATTCTTTGAAAAAAACTGCTGGGAAAACTGGAAAAGAGTATGGTAGAAACTAGGCATAGACCCAAATCTCACACAATATACCAAAATAAAGTCAAAATGGGTTCATGACTTAAATATAAAGGCTGATACCATAAGTAAACTGGGAGCACAAGGAATAGTTTACCTATCAGATACATGGAGGACAGAAGAATTCATGACCAATCAGGAGATAGAGAACATTATGAAATGCAAAATGGATCATTTTGATTACATTAAATTGAAAAGTTTTTGCACAAAGCCCATGCAGTTAAGATAAGAAGGAAGGTAGAAAATTGGGAAAGAATTTTTACAAGCAGTCTCTCTGATAAAGGCCTCATTTCTAAAATATATAGACAATTAAGACAAATGTATAAGAACACAAGCCATTCCCCAATTGACAAATGGTCAAAGGATATGAACAGACAGTTCTCAGATGGAGAAATTAAAGACATCTATAGTCATATGAAAAAATGCTTTAAATCATTATTGATTAGAGAAATGCAAATCAAAACGGCTCTGAGGTACCACATCACACCTGGTATTTGAGAAATCCTGTAAATGTCTGGCAGCTACTTTTTCAGGTTTAAGAGCTTTGAAATTTTTTTTATCATTACATCGAAGTCAACTAATATACACCCTCTTTATGTATACTCCTTTAACATGGTGTAATAACAATACAGTTCTCAAGGGTTGCAAGTCTCATATTCCCTTGTAGAGGTTTAAACAACGCCCCCCCCATTATTAACAGCGTATTGTATTCTTCTGTCCCATTTACCTTTTTAAGTCCTTTTGGAGTCCTGTACTTGAAGATCAAATTTTTTGTTGAGCTCTGGTCTTTTTATCAGGAAGATTTGGAAGTCCCCTATTTCACTGAATATCCATCTCCTCCCTTGAAAAATGATGCTCATTTTTGCTGGGTAATTGATCCTTGGCTGCATTCCAAGCTCCTTTGCCTTACAGAATATCATGTTCCATGCCCTGCGGTCTTTTAATGTAGAAGCTGCAAGGTCCTGTGTAATCCTGACTGTGGTTCCATGATATTTAAATTCTTTCTTTCTGGCTGCTTGCAGCACCTTCTCTTTCATCTGGTAATTTTGGAATTTTGCTATTATATTTCTTGGCATTGTCAATTTGGGATCTCTTTCAGGTGGTGATCGGTGGATTCTTTCTATGGTTATTTTCCCTTCTGGTTCTAGGACTTCTGGGCAGTTTTCCTTTATGATTTCCTGAAAGATACTGTCCAGGCTCTTTTTTTCATCATGATTTTCAGGTAGTCCAATAATTTTTAAATTGTCTCTCCTGAGTTGATTTTCCAGGTCGGTTGTTTTACTGATGAGGTATTTTACATTTCATCGATTTTTTCATTTTTTTGTTTCTGTTTGACTGATTCTTGCTCTCTCATAGAGACATTAGTTTCCATTTGTCCAATTCTAGTTTTTAACAGATTGTTTTCTTCTGTTAGTTTTTGTACTTCCTTCTTCAACTGGCCAATTGTGTTTTTTAGGGACTTGTTTCCTTCAGCATACTCTTCTGTTAGATTTTGTACTTCCTTCTTCAACTGGCCAATTGTGTTTTTTAGGGACTTGTTTTCTTCAGTGTATTTTTTTTCCAACTGGCCAATTGTATTTTTGAAGGACTCTTCTACCTCTCTCATTTGACTATTAAAATCCTTCTTGAGCTCTTCTAAGAAGGCTTTTTGGGCTTCAGACCAGTTCATATTCCCTTTTGTTGTTGCAGATGTGGGTTTGTTGACAATGTTGTTCAGAATTTCTGTCTTGATCTTCACTCTTCTCATAATATGAGTCTATGGTATGTTTCTTTTTACTCATGGTGTTTCTTATTCCCTGGCCTTTAAAGAGATTGAGCTCTCCTGCTGGGGAACAGAGGGTACTGACCCAAGCTTCTTGTGTTGGGAGCCTAGGTCTTGGTCACTGGCTTTGTGTTCTGGGGCCTCTTATGCTGGGATTTGGAGGCTGTAGGTTTCTGGCAGCTTACCTTGTGTTGGGCTGGAATCAGCAAGGCTGGAACTTTCAGGCAATTCTAGGTTGCCTGCTTTTCCTTTCCTTTAGCTTTCTTCTGCTCCTTTTAGATGGCTGCTGCAGGATGTTTATCTGCCTGGGGCCCCTGCAGTGTTGTCTCCCTCCTTTCTGCTAATGCACGGGAGATTCCTTTGCTATGGATTGCTGAGACTCCTGGTGGTTTTCTGAGCTGGTTTCCACCGGTTCCCCTGCCCTCACTGAGGCATCGGAGGTCCAGGTGTTGGTGTTTGCCTGCTCTACCACCTGGGCTTCAGGATTTCTTCACAATTGGAGGCTTCAGGGCTCCTACAGCTCACCTGGTGTTGGGTTGGAATCAGCAAGGTCGGGCTTTAGGAAGCCTTTAGGTTGTTTTCTTCACCTCCTTTCAGATGAATGCTGCAGGGTACTTATCCTGCCTGGGGCCCCTTGTTTTTCTGAGGCACTGGGAGACCGTTTGCTGGGCTACTGCACTGCTGCTCCTTGTCTTTCTTCTAGTTCAGGTTTCCAGGGTTTTTTTTTTTCTGGGCTGATATTTTCTGGGTTTTCAGAGGTTGATAGGGGAGAGTGAGAGCGACTACCTTTCCACTCCGCCATCTTGGCTCCTGGAAGCCCATTCTAATTTTTAAGGAAGTATTTTCTTCAGTGAGCTCTTGGACTTTCTTTTCCATCTGGCCAGTTCTTCTTTTGAAGGCATCCTTTTCCTCATTTTTTTTTGGACCTCTTTTGCCTTTGGGTTAGTCTATTTTTTAAGGTGTTATTTTCTTCAGTATTTTTGGAGGGTTTCCTTTAGCAAGCTGTTGACTAATTTTTTATGATTTTCTTGCATCACTCTCATTTCTATTCCCAGTTTTTCCTCTACTTCTCTTACTTGCTTCTCGAATTCCCTTTTGAGCTCTTCCATGGCTTGGGACTGATTCACATATTTCTTGGAGGCTTTGGATGTAAGAGCTTTGATTTTGTTGTCTTCTTCAAACTGTAAGTTTTGATATTCTTTGTTACCAAAGAAAGATTCTATGGTCTGACTTTTTTTGTGCCTTTGCTCATGATCCCAGCCAATTACTTGAGTTTTAAACTGTTTGTTAAGGTACAGGTCTCCTTCCAGTGGTGGAGAATGTACTGTCTCAAGCTTTGGCCGTTTTGTGCACCTGTTTTCAGAGATACTTCTAACCTGTAAATTTTCAGTTCTTCAAGGTGGTATGATTAATGGCAAGTGGTTATCCTCTCCTCGTCTGTCCTCTGGTCTATGAGTGACCACAAGCACTGTTTTCTGCTTGGAAAAGTGAAGAGGATTCCCTCTCAACCAAGGCACAAGCTCACCACACCAGCACTCTCCTCACCCCAGGATTACCACCAGAACTGTGACCAGATCCAGCACAGTAAAGCAAGAGAAGCTGCCTCAGCAAAAGCAAGAGATCCCTGCAATCCCGCTTTGATCAGCCACTTGATTCCCCTTCAGTCTGTGGGCTGGAAGCTCCAAAAGCAGCTGCTGCCCCTGCCCTGAGCTGGGACTGGGGCTGGGAGGGAGCTTCTCTCTCACCTCATCACAGACTTTTCCTACTGACCTGCTAAGTTGTCTTTCGTGTTTGTGGGTTGAGATAGCTGGAAATCACCACAGCTGCCTGTGATTCAGTCCTCTGAGGCCTGCTTCAGGCTTGCTGAGGCCTGTTTTTCCTGCACACACACCCCAAACTGCATTTCTCTTTCAGCCTGGGGCAATAGACTTTTCTAATCAACTATTCAGGTTGTCTTGTGCTGGAAATTTGATTCACTCCATCTTTTTGTGTGTTCTTCTGCTCTAGAATTTGTTTAAAGCCATTTTTTACAGGTATTTGGATGGGTTTAAGCCACCCAGTAAATGTCAAACACTATACATCAGGGCTCAATTTATTTTTATTTCATTGTTTATTTTTTATTAAGAAAATATTTAAAATGTATTTTGAAGTTAAGCCAATCTACTACTTGAAAAAAAAAAAACATACCTCCCCCTCCAAGAAGCAATTGTTAAAAATTTACTAGGGGGCCAACAAAGTGTCACAGTGGATAGAGCTCTGGCCTTGGAGTCAGGAGGACCTGAGTTCTAATCCCACCTCAGACATTTGACACGTACTAGTGCTGTGACACTGGTTAAGTCAATTAACCCTAATTGCCTCACCAAAAGGCCAAAAAAAAAAAATTACCAGGATACTCCAGCACAAAACCATGCTAACTTATGGCCATGTGGCCGGGTCAAAGTTTTATTTTCTCTTTTGGTCTTATCTCAATAGTGTGTGTGGACATGGTAATTTTTCTCTAGCTTTAAGCAACCCAGCCTAACAGAGATAAAAATGTTATTTTTACCATGGATGGTAGCCTGAATCCATAGGATTGTTTTCTTTCTTAATTTGAAGAACTTTAAAAAATTCAGTCTTTTCATTCTGTTTATGAATAAAATACTGTAACTGAAGCCATCTAACTAATCATAAAACTGGTCATTAGAAGACAATATATTTCACTCATCTATTTTATTTTTATTCTTCTGTAGCTTTCAGATAGCCTACCCCCCCCACATATACATACATACATTCATGTACACACACATACATGCAGACATATATTTAATGGGAAGAAAATAGAATTATAACAACAGAACAAATTAAATTGTAGGAAAGAAACAGATAATACATACAATTGGGGAGATGAGATAAGTTGGAAAGTGAAATCCTTTGGGAACTTTTCTGTGGTAAAAACAAACAAAAGCCAGTAATTTTCCAAGGTTACTCAAAGTTCTGTCATCCATAGAGCAAAATTGACCAGAAGGCAGTCTGCTACACTCAGTGCTTAGTCCTAGGATACACAATAGGAGATATCCTGATGAACCTGATCACCATAGCATTCATATTCACTTCCAAAGCTGAAATTTTACCTAGCTATGTCTGCCCTTCATTTTGTTTCCTCCCACCCTGTTCCATATCTCCAGATAGTTTCAAAATCTCCTTCTGTGTTACTGTGACATTTGGCATTCATAATGAATCCTTAGTCTTCTACAGGGCATTGGACTACAAATCCCAAGATACTTAACTATTTCTCTGAAATAGTTCTTGCAAAAGTATCAACTCCTTTCAAAAATTTTGTTTCAAAAAGGATCTATTGAAAGATAAATGTATGCACTTCTTTCAGTGAACATTCAATTATTTATAAAGATACTTTCAAAAGATAGCATGGTTTTAATGCTTCTGTCCTTCAAATGACAGAAAAGAAGTTGGAATCTAGTGAAAATGTAGGCAGAAGTAATTGTCCTAATAAAAAATGGACCTAAGGTTATGAGAAAGTAGTGACTATTTTTCTAATTCATGCAGTTCATTAAAATATATTGCTTTCATGAGTAATTCCCTTTATGAATGAATAAAGGATAGAATTTTAAGGGAATATGGAAATATTTCATTATGACCTCTCTTTATATATTCATTCTTGCCTTTTTTTTTAGAAGCAATAAGTTCCTTTGGCCAATAAAATACTCAGTTTTTATTTTTAGCTTACACGTTTTTGTAGAAATGTGAAAGGGGAAAGAACTAGGAAATAAGTGATGAGAACCAGGTGGAAAAATATTTTTTGGAGGACAGTTTCACTGTTGTAATTTCAAAGAAGAGCAGATTATGTGTTATTTTTGAAAGTTAAAATTCTGATTATTTTTCAATAAAAACAGGAAAAACATTGTAAGCATATGCAAAACCCTATCAGTAACTCCCTTTGTATTAGAAAAAATTTAAATAGCCTTTTTAAGAATTAGTCAATTTGGCATTTTGTAAATATGAATGTTTAAACTACAGCAAAGGTAAATTACTGAACAACACTGAAACACAGCTTGCACCAATACAACAGCCACTTTATCTTCCTGCTTTGGGTATTTTCATTTTCTATACTTCATACAAAAAAGGGGATCTTCATCATCTGTTCTTCATCATATCTCCCCGTAGCCTAAAATCCCACCTTTTCCAGGATATGTTTTCTGGTTTTCTTTAATTTTGGTGTTTTTCTGTTATTGATCTACTTCCCATATATTATGTATATAGCTTGTTTGAATATAGTTGGTACCATACTCCAAAAGCTATTGAAATATTCATATGCTCTGACTCAGAAATAATGTTGTTAGGTCTATATCCCAAATAGATCAAAGAAAGAGGAAAAGTATATACAAAGCATTTATGGCAGGTCTTTATGTGGTAGCAGAGAACCAAAAAAATGAGGTGACTCCCATTAATTGAAGAATGACTTGACAAGTTATATTATATTAATGTGATGCTTTTAATTCTTCTCTATTTGGCAAGGGTTACTTACCCTACATAGCCTGCAATTTCACTGATTCTGATTCTTATTGAAGGGCAAGGGAGTGAAAACTCATATAGTTCATAGGTAGCCTTAGACCACATACTATATAACCATTCACCAGGAATCCAGAGTCTACTTAGTATGGGCATAGTTACAAACTGCATTTCAGAACGTTTAGACTCGTTCATAGATCCACCGACAGAAAATTTCTATATCTATTTCACCATATACTTTCCAGCATTTGTCATTTTCCTATTCTGTCATTTTAGCCAATCTAATGGTTATGAAGTGATTTTCCAAGTTGTTTTAATTTGCATTTCTATAATTATTAGTGATTTTCAACATTTTTTCACATCATTACAGATAAATTTGATTTTTTCCTTTGAAAACTGCCTATACATGGGTATTTACCATATATCAATTGGGGAATGGTTCATATTCTTAAGAATTCAACTCAATTCTCTATATGTTTAGAAGTGAGAAATTTATCTGAGAATGTAGTTGTAAGTGTCTTTTCCCCAGTTTGCCATTTTTTGAAAGGAGTTGATGGTTTTGCAAGACCTATTCCAAGGAAATAGTTAAGCATCTTGGGATTTGTAGTCCAAAGACCTGCAGAAGACTAAGGATTCATTATGAATGCTGAATGTCACAGTAACACAGAAGGAGATTTTAAAAGTATCTGAAGATATGGAGCAAGGTGGGAGGAGACAAAATAAAGGGCAAAGAGGGCTGGGTAAAATTTCAGCTTTGGAAGTGAATATGAATGCTATGGTGATCAGTTTCCCATTTTCACATTCCCATTTTAATTGTGTTATTTTTGTTTCTGAAAAAAAATCCTTTTAAATTTAATATAGTCACACTAATACATTTTTCCTTCTGTGAACTTCTCTGTCTCTTTTTTGGTCATGATTTTTTTTTCACTATCCAAAGATCTGAGAATTAGTTCCTTACATGTTCCACTACTTTGCTTATGACAACAACCTTTTTTTTTTAAATCACGTATTCATTTTTAAATTATCTTGGTACATAGTGTGACATGTTGGTCTATATCTAGGTTTCTGTCAGACTACTTTCAATTTTTCCCAACATCTTTTTTGCAAACAATGAGTTCTTTAATAGCTGGTGTCTGGGTTTATCAAAAACTAGGTTACATTACTCATTTGCTACTGTGTATTGTGTACATAACTGCTCCATTAATTGGTACTCCATTTTTAAATCAAGTATTAAGTTGTTTTTAATGATAAGAGTGTTGTGGTATTGTGCCTGAGACTGTTTTTTTCCTAAGCTCCCTCATATTGTATTTTTTTTCCTCATGAATTCTCTTGATATTTTTCATATTTTTTCCTTCAAATAAATTTTGCTATGCCTCTTTTTCTAGCTCTCTATAGTAATACTTTGGCAGTTTGATTAATGTGGCAATGAACAATTAAGGTAATTTGGGTAGTAGTACTATTTTTTTAAATTTACTTGGCCCACCTTATCCAAACTTAAAAAAAATTTGAATTTATTGAAATATTTACATGTTTTTTGCAATTGTTTTTATGATATGTTCACTTATGCTTAAGTTTTCCTAATATTGATCCAGTCCTCCATTCCTGGAACAAATCTAGCCTGGTCATTGTGTACAGTCCTTGTGATATAGGGTTGTGATCTCTCTGCCAATATTTCACATAAATTTTTTGTATCGATATTCATTAAATTGGTTATCATTATCTTTCAATATTTTTGCTCTACATGTTTTAGGTATCAATGTAATATTTGTGTCATTGAATTAATTTTCTAGGACTCCTTATTTACCTATTTTTCAAAACTTTATTTAATATTGAAATTAATTGGTCTTTATATGTTTGGTAGAATTCACTTTTAAATTCACTGGACTTGATATCTCTCCTCCAACCACTCTGGGAGGTCATTTATGACTTGTTCAATTTCTTTTTCTTTTTAAGATAGAGTTACTAAAATATTTTATTTCCTGCTCCATCAACGTGGGAAATTTATATTTTAGCAACTATGTATTCATCTCCTTTAAGATTTCAGTTTTACAAACATATTTTGTGACAAAAGAAGACCTAATAATTGCTTTAATTTATCTTCATTTGTTGTGACTTTTTGTTTTTTATTGTTAATACTTTTTTTCTTTTTAAAATCAAATTAGCCAATGATTTAACTATTTCGTTGCTTTTTTGAAAAGTAGCTCTAATTTTATTTATTAGTTCGGCTTTTTTCTTTTAATTTTGTTAATTTCTGCTTTGGTTTTCAGAATCTTTTTAAAAAATTTAATTGTTTTTTTTCTCAAATTTTTTTGGTGCGTTTCCAATTCATTAATTTTAATCCATTCATTCTTTTATTGATATATGCATTTGCATAGATAATGTTTTTACTAAGTATTGCTTTGGCTACATCTCAAATTTATTTAAAAAAAGTTATCTCATTGTTTTCATTATCTTTAATGCAATTGATTATTGTTTCTATGATTCTTTGATTTATTCATTCTTTAGTATTAGTTTATTTAGTTATCAGTTAAATTAATCTATGCTTCAAAGGCTCTATCTTCTTTTTTTATTTTTTGCTTTGTTTGGTTTGGCAATCAGGGTTAAATGACTTGCCCAGGGTCATACAGCTAGTGTCAAGTGTCTGAGGCCAGATATGAACTCAGGTCCTCCTGACTCCCAGCACTGTACCACCCAGCTGCCCCCAAAGGCTCTATCTTAAATATAATTTTTATTGCATTATGGTCAGAAAAAGATGCAGTTCTTTTTTTTTTCCTTTTATGTATCAGTGTGTAAGATGTTTACATTTTAATAATGTGGTAAATTTATGTGAAAGTTCAGTGCACAGCTGAGAATAGTTATACTCCACTATATTTCCATGTGAAATTTTACAGAGTTCTTGTTTATTTTATAATTATTCATTTTACAGTTAAACTTGTTGATCTCTCACACCTCTCAGGAGAAGGGTGAATAATGTCTTCCATTATTATAGGTATAACATCTATTTCTCATTTTAAATATTTATTTAGAATTTTATTTTTCCCCAATTAAATAGTACTGTACTCTGTCCAGAGTACATTGTACAATCACTGTACACGATTTTTTTTTTCTTTCTTTCAGGATGCTAGTAATATTTTCTCTGTGAAATGGGAGCTCTGAAATTTGTCTCTAATATATCCAGGAGTTTTAATTGTGGGATTTCTTATAGCAGATCAGTGATGGGTCCTTTCAATTTCCATTTTCCCTTTGGTTCACAAATATCAAAGCAGTTTTCCTTGACAATTTCTTGAAAGATGGTGTCTAGGCTTTTAAATTTTTTATCATGACTTTCAAGATGTTCCATAATTTTTAAATTACTTTCCTGGCTCTATTTTCCAGGTCAGCTTATTTTTTCGAGGTACTTCACATTATCTTCTCTTTTTAAAAAAGTGTTTTTGTTTTATTCTTTCTCATGGAATCCCATAGAATAATTAGCTTTTCACCTACTCAATTGTAATTGTTAATAATTTATTTTCTTCAGCGAATTTTTGTGCATCTTTTTCCATTTAGCTAATTTTGCTTTTTTAGATGTTATTTTCTTCAGTATTTTTTGTGTCTCATTTATCGAACTGCTGAGTCTTTTTCTCATGATTTCCTTGAATAACTCTCATTTCTTTTCCCAACTGTTTTCTCTACCTCTTTAACTTTTTAAAATTATTTTTGAGATGTGCTATGACCTGAGAACAATTTGTGTTTTTCTTTGAGACTTTGGATGAAGGAGTTTTGGCTTTGCTGTCTTCTTCTGAGCTTGCATTTTCATCTTCCTTGTCACAATAGTAACTTCCTATGGTTAGAGTTTCTCATGTTCTTTACTCATTTTCCAGCCAATTTATTTACTTTTAACTCTTTATTAAAGCAGGGCTCTGTTTCCATGGTGGAGGGCACACTGTTCCAAGCTTCAGGCATTTTGTGCAGCTGTTTTCAGAGATACTTCTTGGGACCTCTAAGTTTTTACTTCTTCCAAGGTAGTATGATCTAAGGAAAGGTGGGTTTACTATTCTGTTGGCAGGTGTTCTGGTCTGTGAATGACTACACAGTCCTTGCCCAGAGATTGCTACCCAAGACTCTGTCCCAGATCCAAGTACTGACAAAGGAACAGAGTCCTTCCCCAGTGGCAGAAAAAAGACCCCCATAATCTCTTGTTACCAGGAGGTTGAACTCCTTACCATCAGTAAGTTGAGAGTGCTTGGAGTACCTATTGCCACTGCTGATTCAATCACTTCCAGGACCAGTTCCTCCTTTGCTGGGGCCTGGTTTATTCTGTTTTGCACTGCCATGACCTGCACTGGACTGTGCTCCACTATCACCCTGACATGACAGAACTTTCCTTTTGAACTTCTAAGTTATCTAAGGTGGGAAAATTGTTTCATCCCATCCCTTTCTGGTTCTTCTGCTACAGAATTTGTTTTAGGGCATTACTGAAAGGTGTATGGAGGGGTTTTAGGGAGGTTCAGGTGAGTGTCTGTATTTTCTCTGCCATTTTGGCTACCTCCCTTTCTATTTTTTAAAATTGTATTTTATGCAGTATCTTTTTTTTTTTAACCAAGCTCTTGACTCTTTTTTCATTTTTATTTTTCCCTATCACTGTAATTTCTTTTCTAAATTTTATGCTACATCTTTTGTTTGATTTTCAACTCCTTGTGAGCACTTCCTGGGCCTGAGACCAATTCCCATTTTTCTTTGAGGCTTTAGATATAGCAGTTTTGATTTTGTTTTCTTCTTCTGAGTTTGTGTTTTGAACTTCACTGTCCCGTAGTAACTTTATAGATCAGGATTTTTGTTACTGTTGTTTCTTGCTTGCTCATTTGTCTCATCTATGTCTTGACATTTAACTCTATACTCAAATTGAACTCTGCTCCTGAGGCAGGGACATTACTATCACAAGCTTCAGATTTTTTGCTGTTTTCTGAGCTAGTTCTGGGAATCTGTAAACTTTTAGTTTTTCCAATGTTGTATGTTCTAAGGAGAGGTGCACTTGAGTTATGCCTAATGCAACAGAGTCCTGCATCCAGCGCCAGCAAGTAACCCCTGTAATCTTCTTCTGGCCAGTTGTCAGATCCTCCTACTGTCTGGAGGCTGAGAGCTTCAGAAGTAGCTGCTGCAGGTTCCACTTCCAGGAGCCAAGATGGCAGAGTAAAATGGTAGTCGCTCTCACTCTCCCCTATCAACCCTCTGAAAACCCAGAAAATATCACCCCAGAAAAAAAAAATCCTGGAACAACTGAACTAGAACAAAGACGGGGAGCAGCAGTGCAGCAGCCAAGAGAACAGGGCTCCCAGTGCCTCAGCAAAAATTAGGGAAGCAGCACTAAAAAGGACCCAGGGAAATAAGCACCCTGCAGCATTCATATGAAAGGAGCTGAAGAAAGCGACCTAAAGTCTTCATAAAGCCCCGGCCTTGTTGATTCCAACCCAACACCTGGTAAGCTGTCAGAAACCCAGGAAGAGATCCTGAAGCCCATGTGGTAGGCAGGCAAATACCAAGACCTGAACCTCCAAGGGCCTTAGTGAGTGTGGTAGAACCAGAGGAAACCAGCTCAGAAAACCACCAGGTGCCTTGGCACTGTATCACAAAGGAATCTCCCAGTGCATTAGCAGAAACAAGGGAGGCAGCATTGCAAGGGGCCCCAGGCAGGTAAACACCCTGTAGCACCCATCTAAAAGGAGCTGAAAAAAGCTAAAAGAAAGGAAAAGCAGGCAACCTAGAATTGCCTGAAAGTTCCAGCCTTGCTGATTCCAGCCCAACACGAGGTAAGCTGCCAAAATCCTACAGCCTTGAATTGCCAACATAAGAGTCCCCAGCACACAAAGCCAGTGACCAAGACATAGGCTACCAACACAGAAACTTTGGTCAGTGTCCTCTATTCCCCAGCAGGAGAACTCAATCTCTTTAAAGGCCAGGGAATAAGGAAACACCATGAGTGAAAAGAAACATACCACAGATTCATATTATGAGAAGAGTGAAGACCAAGAGAGAAATTCTGAAGAGGATAACATTGTCAACAAACCCACATCTCCAACACCAAAAGGGAATATGAACTGGTCTGAAACCAAAAAGCCTTCTTAGAAGAGCTCAAGAAGGATTTTAAAAGTCAAATGAGAGAGGTTAGAAGAGTCCTTAAAAAATACAATTGTCCAATTGGAAAAAAAGTACATTGAAGAAAACAACTCCCTTAAAAACACAATTGGCCAATTGAAGAAGGAAGTACAAAAACTAACAGAAGGAAACAATCTGTTAAAAACTAGAATTGGACAAATGGAAACTAATGACTCTATGAGAGAGCAAGAATCAGTCAAACAGAAACCAAAAAAATGAAAAAAAAAAGATGAAAACATAAAATACCTTACTGGTAAAACAACCAACCTTGAAAATTGATTCAGGAAAGACAATTTAAAAATTATTGGACTACCTGAAAATCATGATGAAAAAAAGAGCCTTGGACAGTATCTTTCAGGAAATCATAAAAGAAAACTGCCCTGAAGTCCTAGAACCAGAAGGTAAAATAACCATAGAAAGAATATACTGCTCACAACCTGAAAGAGATCCCAAATTGACAACACCAAAGAATATAATAGCAAAATTCCAAAATTACCAGATGAAAGAGAGGTGCTGTAAGCAGCCAGAAAGGAAGAATTTAAATATCATGAAACCGCAGTAAGGATCACACAGGACCTTGCAGGGTCTACATTAAAAGACCACAGGGCATGGAACATGATATTCCATAAGACAAAGAAGCTTCGATTGCAGCCAAGGATCAACTACTCATCAAAAATGAGCATGATTTTTCAAGGGAGGAGATGGATATTCAATGAAATAGGGGACTTCCAAAACTTCCTGAAAAAAAGACTAGAGCTCAACAAAAAATTTGTTCTTCAAGTACAAGACTCAGGAAAGACATAAAAGGTAAATAGGACAGAAAGACAATATGTGGTTCATGAGGGTGGACTGTTTACATCCTATAAGGGAAGATGACACTTGCAACTCTTGAGAACTGTATTGTTATTGCACCATGTTAAAGGAGTATACATAAAGAGGGTGGATATTAGTTGATTTTGATGTAATGATCAAAAAAAAATCTAATCAAGTGGGTTAAATGGACCCAATAAGTGGATTAATCTGATCTTAGAAAATGTACTGAGAAAGGAGGAGGCAGACAAGGGTAAATTACATTATAGGAAAAGACAGAAAATCCTATTACAGAAGAGGGAAAGAAGGGAGGGGGGTGAGCATTGTTTAAACCTTACTCTCATCATATTTGGCTCAAGAAGGGAATAACATAATCAGCTAGGTATGGAAATCTAACTTGCCCTATAGGCAGTAGGAGGGAAAACGGGAAAGAAAAGGGAGGGGATAGAATGGAGGGAAGATTAAGGGAAAAGGGGAAGAAAAGGGAAAGGGATAATAGAAGGGAGGAGGAGCTGAAGGAGGCTGTGGTCAAAAGTAAAACACTAGTGGGAGAGGGGAAAGGAGAAAGGAGAAAGAGAAGCATAAACGGGGGGAAAGGATGGAGAAGGAGACACAGATAGTAATCACAGCTGTGAATGTGAATGGGATGAACTCTCCCATAAATTGGAAATGGATAGCAGAATGGATTAAAAACCATAACCCTACAATATGTTGTTTACAGGAAACACATTTGAAAAAGAGTGACATACAGGGTAAAGGTAAAAGGCTGGAGCAGAATATATTATGCTTCAACTGAAGTAAAAAAAAAAGCAGGGGTAGCAATCCTTATGTCAGACAAAGCAAAAGCAAAAATAGATCTAATCAAAAGAGATAAGGAAGGAAACTACATCCTCTAAAAGGCACCATAGATAATGAAGTAATATCACTACTAAACATATATGCACCAAATGGTGCAGTATCCAGATTCTTAGAGGAGGAGTTCAGGGAGTTACAGGAAGAAATATGGAGCAAAACTATACTAGTGGGGACCTCAACCTCTCCCTCTCTGTACTAGACAAATCCAACCACAAATAAACATGAAAGAAGTTAAGGAGGTGAATAGAACATTAGAAAATTTAGGCATGATAGACCTCTGGAGAAAACTGAATGGGGATAGAAAGGAATATACTTTTTTCTCTGAGTACATGGCAATACACAAAAACTGACCATGTACTAGGGCATAAAAACTCACATCCAATGCAGAAAGGCAGAAATATTAAATGCATCCTTTTCAGATCATGATGCAATAAAAATTATATGTAATAAAGGGCCATGGAAAGATGACTAAAAATAATTGGAAACTAACTAATCTAATCCTAAAAATGATTGGGTCAAACAACAAATCATAGAAACAATCATAATTTCATTCAAGAGAATGACAATAATGAGACAACATACCAAAACCTGTGGGATGCAGCAAAAGCAGTTCTTAGGGGAAGTTTTATATCTCTAAATGCTTACATAAATAAATAGAAAAAGAGAGATCAATGAATTGGGCATACAACTAAAAAACTAGAAAAAGAACAAATTAAAAATCCTCTAAACACTAAATTAGAAATATTGAAAACAAAGGAAAAATTAATAAAATTGAAATTAAGAAAACTATTGAACTAATAAATAAAACTAAGAGCTGGTTTTATGAAAAACCAAAAAATAGATAAACTTTGGTTAATTTAATTTAAAAAAAAGAAAGAAGAAAACCAAATTACTAGTATCAAGAATGAAAAGGGTGAAATACCACCAAGGAAGAGAAATTAAAACAATAATTAGGATATTTGCCCAACTATATGCCAACAAATTTGACAATCTTAGTGAAATGGAATACATATTTACAAAAATATAAATTGCCCAGATTAACAGAAGAGGAAGTAAAATACTTAAATAACCCCATCTCAGAAAAAGAAATTGAACAAGCCATTGATGAACTCCCTAGGAAAAAATCTCCAGGGCCAGATGGATTTACATGAATTCTATCAAACATTTAAAGAACAATTAATTCCAATACTATATAGACTATTTGGGAAAATAGGTGAAGAAGGAGTCTTACCAAATTCTTTTTATGATACAAATATGGTGTTGATACCTAAACCAGGAAGAGTCAAAACAGAGAAAGAAAATTATAGACCAATTTCTCTAATGAATATAGATGCAAAAATTTTAAACAAAATACTAGCAAATAGATTGCAGCAACTTATCACAAGAATAATACACTATGACCAGGTAGGATTTATACCAGGAATGCAGGGTTGGTTCAATATTAGGAAAACTATCAGCATAATTGAGCATATCAACACCAAAACCAACAGAAACCACATGATCATCTCAATAGATGCAGAAAAAGCTTTTGAAAAATACAACACCCATTCCTATTAAAAACACTAGAAAGCATAGGTATAAATGGAGTCTTCCTTAAAATAATAAATAGCATAAGAAAAAAAATTGAAGGTATTAGAATAGGTAAAGAAGAAAGAA